>NC_056725.1:811556371-811583871 GCF_019279795.1 Protopterus annectens | reverse complement strand
TTTCCCCAACTGAATATTTTTTCTGAGTTTATTTACAACTATTCCTCGATCCTCAAATTAAGATGTTTTCACTGTTTTCATTGACTGAAACAAATCTAAAACTATGGTACTACCTTTGTTTTTAATCTTTGGTAATATATTGTTTTTTAAGTAGCCTTCCTTTTCCTCAACTTTACCCTAGTACCCATCTAATTTCTTTTCCTAACATCCATTATACTCCCTTCACAAACATCTGACTTATCACTTTCTTCTTGATTTTTAATACTTACTATAGTTACCTTTTTGTCATTTTAATACTTCATCCTATTTTTCATCAACATCTTTTCCCCCATTGACTCATAGCTTTCAGACATTGCATACTTTCTTCATTCTTCTGCTCAACGTTATATTGCTTATTGTTTTTACAGTAGAACCAAAAATGACCTTCATTTCTACATATTCTGCATTCCTTTTACACTTATTCATTGTATGACTTCTTCCCTGCATTGATTACATTTTACTTTTGTACACTCCTTTTATCAGTGATTGAAATCCCCACAAAAATAAATTACGGCTGATCCATACCTAATTGTTCCATTACCATCTACATATATAACACTTGGTAAATGCTTTGTCCCATCTTTTTTAATATTTTAAAATAACATCCACTTCCCACCCCCGTTCTAAATAGCCTTCTTATCTTTAATTTTCACAGTATCAGAAACTGAATAACACATAAATGAAATATCAATTTTGTACTGATGAAACTGAGTTAGAAATTAACAAATGGGAAAATATAAGGTTTTTTTTTCCTACAATTAAAAATCTTTCAATTAAGTATTCAGTCATAAATTCTAGGGCAGAAAATGCCTCCCCATATGAATTAACGCTGTAATGTCTCGTGCTTCAAAACCCAAAGGTAATAATAGATATTTTGCATGGGACAATTTACTATTTCTTCTTTATCTGAACCACAAACCTTTTTTTCTTTTTAATAAAGTTTACAGTGCCTTTGTTGTTCCACCTGCATCAGCATATGATTTTCCAGATTATATTCCACTTGTAACCTTCTCTCCACCCAACTCATGACTCCTTTCCAGACATCTTTTCCATCATATCTGACCAAAACATCTCAGACTCTTCTCCCAGGATCACTGTTGTTCAGTAAATCAATTTTTCATCAGGCAAACCTCCAGAAGCAATTTCAGTTACAACTTCTTCAAAAATCCTGAGGTTTAAAGTCCGGTACAGACATTATTTGTATCTACAGTTGTCTTGCACTTAGTTTGCAGGCCGTGAAATTGTTGAGGTATCCAAGAGTTTTTTTTTTTGCAAATTTTCTAATGGTATTTTGTAACCAGTGGTATCAGATGAGGTGGAGTAATTCTAAGAAGATTTTCTCTACTGGGCACTTGATGTTTGACATTTGTTATGCCTGTCCAGTGTTGTTTCCTAAAAGTGAAGTCACTGTGGCTAGGGCCAGGGTGAGTCATATCCAGCCTGACCCCCATTGACGGGAACCAGAACTAACCAAATGCTTTTAACTGCTTGAAAAAATGTATATTCTCCCAGTGAACCTCTGAATCCATGCTCCGTTGCAATTGCAGAAAGTAGCTATCTGATCAGGGAAAGATAATATCGGATGTTAATTATGATCCAGAAAACTTGTGATCAAACAGGATCAAAACAGAGTCGATCAACAATCGAGATTTCTTGTGGTTAAAATCGGATCTTTATTTTAGCTGGATCGGTAATGATAATCCAGTTGTTGGTGATAATGTTTTTCATCAGGGCCATGCTACTTTCTGTAAGTCCTTGGTGGTCCCTACGTAAGCTTCTAACTTCCCTGCTTAGTCTGCCTATGAGGTCAAGGAGTGTTTGGTTACTATTATTCTTAAGCTAAATTGAGTCAAGGATACCCATGAGCAACTGGGAACTGTGGCCTCTGGATTAGGAAGTCTTTCTGGAGGCTGCTGTTGAATTTACCAAATTCGCTTAGCTCTGTATAGTTCCCCTGGCTAATTTTGTTCTTTGAGATTTAATCAATATTCTGCGTGTGATATGCAAGTACATGCCTCAACTTTGTAGCAAGAAGTTCACTGTTGCTTTTTTAAAAAGGTTGTTTGCAAGCTTGCCAGCCTCACGATTCTGTAGAATTAAGATCTAAAAAATTGGTCATCTCAACGCTGTATAGTAGGTGGTAAAAACCCAGGAAGGAGATGGATTTTATTATGCGAGTAAAAAGACATCTGGAGGGATGTAGTGTCATGTTCGATGTCGGTGAAGCAGAGGTAACATTTCTGCTAACATGCTTTTTGTATAAAAGCAACATTGGTGAACTTCTTGCTACACAGGTGCAGCATGGACCAGCTTTTTCACAAACAGAAATGTGATAAAATCTCAAGGGCTTATTTCACTACCCTACTCCAATTCCCACCCACTTCCACTAATTCCTCCTGTTCCTGAATCAAATCATTTCAACTATCCAGTTGTGTACTGTGAGTGAAGATTAGGTAAGGTAGTGATGATAGCATGTGTTTTTCCATCCTATACTCTAATAGGGTCAGGGTCTAAGAATTAAAGTTATTACCACAATCGCTTTTTTTTTTTTTTTCCCTCCCTCTCAACATATTGTCCAGTCTCCCATCTTATTACTTATAACTCCTGTCCTCATGTACTAGCTCAAATATTCAACTTTGTCCACAGTTTTAACTATTATACCTTATCGTACAAACAGTGCCCTTTAACGATCACCTAGCCTACAAATATGCTCCTAGTTTGCTTATCTTTCTCAGTATTCCTGCTGTCCTACATCACATCCTATTTCTCCCACCATTATCTATATAACATTACACTGCACCCAAAGCATATGTTCGTTGCACCAAACCTACCTATTATGCTACCGAACACTATACAAGTGTTGACTTTTCAGTTCTCCTCCCTACCCGCAAAAATCAAAGTTTCATCTAAATACCAGTGCATCCAAATTCCCATCCCTACACAAGTACTCCAAAAAAACATCACCACCTATGATGATTTACACCCTAATCCAGGACAATGTATCAATCCACACCACCCACCCGTGATAGCTTCATGACTACAGCACTGCCTTGTAAACATCTAAAACTTGCTTCTGTAAATATCCATAGTATGTTAAAAATACCAGAGTTTCATTCAGTACTCGCTGTTTATACTACCAGTCAGCAAAATGGCATAAACCTAATGTAAAAGATACTGAAATTTCCCCCGGATTACACTATCCTTATCTGATACAACATAGAAAAACACTGAAGTAATAACTGTCCTCTTTTCTAACACACTCACTGTCTTGTCTGCCTAGTCTACCAAAATTTCATGATGCTGAACAACTTCTAACCTGTCTACTCCCAAGTCAGTAACAACAATAAAACATGCATAATATTATTCCAGGAAACATTACCTATTCTAGAGGATATCCAACACTGCATATTCACTAACATACCTGATGAGATCATTATTCTTGGAGACGTTAACATAAGAGTATCAAAAACTTGTATTTACTCAACTTATAACCTTTACTTGCAGCAACAAAAATACAAATATTGGATCAACCCTGGACTGGAGTCTGGTCTCACACTAATCTCTACTCACCAGGAATCCTTCCTAATTTCCCTAGTGATCATCATCCCGCCTGTGTCTGTAGACTAGCTACAAAGCAACAACAGTATAAGGAATCCTACAAACATACTAGTTTTACTAGTTTTACCCAGATGACTTTAACAATATTCTTAAATCATAAAACCTAGTCCAACCAAAAACTAAAATAACACCAGGAAAGAAAGACAAGATCCACACTGTCTTTATATTAAGCGCTTTTGTTTTTTAATAAAAACTTCTTCAGAATACACACACACAATGAACCAAACCCTTTTTATATATAAACACACCCCTTCTTAATTAATGACATCACAATAAACTACAACAATTAAATTGAAACAAAACCGCCCCATTGAGGCATCAAGAATATTATTAAATTCATTTTGAACCATATCTCAATTAAATAAAAATTGTTTAATACATCATGTCATAAAGAGCCACATATTTCATAACTTTGTGTTGCTGTTATTCACAAATAACCCTCAGATTTTAATCTAAGGGTAGAACTAATAGATGTATTTGTGTTTAAGCCTGGAAATAGTGTTGCATTAGTTCTTAACTGCCATATAAGTTCCCTGTTTTCCAGAAAATCATTCAGGGGACCGCCTCTATCTCCTACTATGACAAATTATGTCCTTCATTATTAATGATGTGCACCAGCAAAACGTTTTTTGTGTCTTGTTTTTTAATATCGTAGAAATGCTGGTACATTCTGCTCCTAAGAGCATTAATAGTCTTACCGATATAAAAACAAGGACACTGGGTGCACATCCCTATATACACAACAGCCTTACTGCTGCAAGTAAATTTCTTCTTATATTTATATTTCCCATAATTTGGGATAGACTACTCCTTTCCTTCTAAAATATGTTTGCATTGCAAACAAAATCCACATTTAAACATCCCCTTAATTCCAGAATGAATTTCTTGTACTCTCTCCAACATGTTTTTTATAGTGGTATCCTTTTTGTATATAATATTAGGTTCTGTTCCCACTATATCCAATAATTCTTTTAGTGTTAAATAGGTTCCAATTCTGTTGGATAATATTACTAATACCTTTGAACTGCAAATTATATTTAAAGATGCCAACTTTATGAAACACCTTATTTTTCTGTCTGAGAACCTTGTGTAACTTCAGACAAACTATCTGGACCCTTACGTAATAATGGAAAAAACATTCCTTGTTCTCTTTTGATAACAACCTCCTTTAGTGTATTTTCTACAAAATCTATAGGATAACCTCTACTAACCAACATATCTTTAAGAATTTGTATTTGACCTATAAACTCATGAAAGTCTGAAACCATTCTCGCTAGTCTAATATTCTTAAATCCCTTAATTGGTTTCTCCTACACACATTACTACTAGATAAAACTGTTCTTTGATTCATCACAGTCTTCCTTGACACTCGAATAGTTTAGCCTCTATACAAAGGAAAAAGATTAGACACCCTGGTCATACCAATTTAACAGTGCTCTAATGAAAAAAGAGAGTGCCTGAAGGGAATGGCACGAAATCAGAACCATAGCGCATCTACAAACCTGTCTGAAATCTGATCAAAAAACGGTCAGCGTTGACGGAAAATGTATCACTTACATCTTCCACTTCACCTAAAGCATGGTCCTAAAAGGTTCTGGTATTCACAAAGCTAAGTGTGCCAGCGTGTAAGATTGTAGAACTTTACTCAAATGTCAAGTTCCATTTTCCTAAAAGTCATCTTCCCTCCCTGTGATCCAACACTAAACCCCCCATGTACAGAAAAATAATCATTTAATTATTCCATTTGTTTTATGTCTGAACTTAATTCTCTTTGATGGTCTCTCACATATTTGTCACTTCATCTGTTACATCAGGAAGACTAGGAGTGTCAGAGTGATTCAGTTAGGTCACTTGTTCTATCTACAAAGCCGTAAAGGAAACAGTGGCTGTTTTGGTATTATGTGCCTTATCAGTCAAACTGTCAGCATCGCACTTCAGAAAAGCCTCAGATATTGGTAGCTCCAATCTCCATTATTTAGAAAAAAGCAAGGCTTTGAATATTTTCAGATGCAAATGAACAAGGCAGCTCTACTTGCTCCTTTTTTTTTTTTCTCAAATTAGTTCTTTCCCTTTAATCAAACTCTACCACACAGAAAATATTTCAAGTTCTGATTGTCAGTATTTACCTACCCTGTATTTTCTGTAAAAGTGCAAGTTTTTTTTTTGTGCTTTGTTACAGTATTTTTACATTGTATACAATGTTTGGTTTAGACAGGTCATCTGTGACTTGTGGGATGGAAGATTAACATCAAAGACTGACTCTAGCTAGAGTATTAAAAACTGAATGCAACCCAAACTGCTCAGCCCAAGTAACACCTGCACATCACGGGAGTTAGATTTCTCCCACATGAATGCTGAACTATAGTTCTTGCTTCAAAAAGAGTAATGAACATGACTACATTTTCAAGCTGGTCATTGAAACATTCCTTAAAATGCTGGATCAGTGATGGCAGGCTATCAACAAGTATCCAAGGAAGCAAAGTAATAAAAAATACAGACTTTTAGAAATCGGCAATCACAGTACTGTGCAAGCTGATGGGAAAAGAGAACCCCAATACATGATCCTCTCATCACAATAATTTCTCTGTCCCTCTAAAATGACATCAGTGAGCCAAAAGTATTGACTGTAAAACAAAATCCTGCAGTATGGCAGCCCCCTTTCTGGCAATTTTTATGGTACAACAAATTAGAAAATGATTACTACTTTGATACAGACACATTAATAGTGCATGATGGTTCAAGATGTGCTGAAAAGTTTGTTTTTTTTTTTCTCCCAGTTTTTGGGTGCAGTTCTCCTTAAGTACAGCAAACCCTTGCCCAGACCTTTTTTCCTTGGATACCGTTGCAAAATTCAACTCCCAGTTCATAGACTCTAGTTAATATTGCTATTTGCTATATGTTTCTTGCCATCTTACTCCTGCCCAATATAGCACCCACACTCCAGTAGTCCCACTTTTTCATTACAGCCTGTTCTACCTCCTACATAAAACAATTAAGTAAACTTAAACTTGCTCCAGCTCTAGTAGCAACTTGCCTTCAGAATAGCTGAAGTTAGCTACCTCCTCAGTTACATAACCCAGCCACTGTTCTTATTCAATCATTTATTCAAGAATCTATGTTCCTTATGGGGTAAAAAATCCATATCCTATCACTACATAAAGGAGGTAACTCTACCAAAATAAACGTTAGACCTACTGCCTTACTGTTTCCTTTGGAAGACTTCATCCACAAACTGCCCTTATATCCTTGTGGACACCATCATTATGGCTATAAGTACAGGGAAAACACCATCATTATGGCTATAAGGACAGGGAAAACAAACACTCACCTTCCACTTTCTAAGACTATCTAAAGCTTTTGATACTGTCTGCTATCCCAAACGATCAAAAATGATTGGATCTATCCAACCTGTATTCTTAACTCGTATATCTAATTGTCTCATTTTCTCCCAGTGAATACTGGGGTCCAGCAAGGCTTTGTCCTTGACCCCTTCTCTTTTAATATATCAACAATCTTCAGACATCTTCCTGCCATGCTTCTCTGATCTAATATGAAGGAATGCCACTCTCATTTCCTCAGCAAATAAGTTTTCCGCATCTACAAACCATTATATAAGATGTCTGTAACTCCATTGAAAAACAAGTTTAACTGGCAAGCCACTATTTCTGAACCCCAAAAAAGCTACTATTATTCTTTTCTAAATCCCCTAATAAAGACGACTTCAAAATTTATTGAAGTAGTTTCCCTTAAACTACCAGACAGAGCAACTGACAACTAACTTAAATTTGACCTAACATATTCAACATTCCATTAAACGCACAAAAAATCTTGGAATACTTTTATAGCTCAAAGAAATGTTACCAGCTCCTCCAGCACTACATTTTCTAGCTCCTCTCTCTCCCCCTTACTCTGTGCTTCTCCCATTCTAACCAATTTACTGGCTAATCTAACATCAAAATTAGAACTATGCTGTAAGTGGCTAGGATTGCAGCAAAAGAGCCAAAATGTTTCCATCATTGCAATGCACTCAAATCCTTAAGCTAGTTCAAACTACTGCCTATCTCAAATATACCCAACTTCTCGAGGCACACAGAGTTGCATATAAGCCATTAAACATGTCCTGTTAGCTCTACACTTTGAGTACCTATTTAACCAACCCTTAACTCCTCTGAAAACATCTCCTTACAATTAAACCCAAAAAGTCCATCCAACACACTCTACTCAAACTCAGTAGCTAAAGCTTTAAAGAGTATCCCAATGGACTTCGGACTGATGTCTAGCACTCATTTAAACACACACACACACACACACACACACACACTTTCTCATGCAGTCATGGCTCAGTATTTGCATCACACCAGGCTGAAACATCATACTTACTTCTCTCATCTGGTCATCCTCACTTCTTTCTTTCCCTCTACTAAATTTCCTGTCACCTTTTTTCACTCTTCCCATCATCTGTACTGCCCACTCTCCCCTCCATTTCCTTTTAATAATGTCACATATACAAAGCCTAATCTTAGCTCTCTTCTGTAAACAAGGAAGCTCTTAAAGTGTAGAAACACAGTAATAGAGAGAACTGTAAATATTGTACTGTTCCTTCTGCCACCTTATTTGTATTATGGAAATTTTGCACTGTTGTCACTTCTATTATCACACGTGTAAAGTTGTGTAATACTGTGCATCCCTCTACTCTTCCCTCATTAGGCCAATCATAGAGTACAATGCCCCATTTGGCATGTACTTCACTAGGCACCTACAATAGCTGGAGACACTGCAAAAATACCTCACAAAGAGGATCTTGGGCCTAAACACTTGTCCTATATGGACAGACTCAAAAAAAACTCCAACTATTCTCTGTCTCATATCACCTACTTAGAGACTATCTCTGCTTGACTTAAAAAAGCCATGTCTGACCCAGCTCTGTTAGAAATGCTACATCTAAAGAAATCCTCCCTGCGCACTACACACTCCAGAGACCTCAACCTCATTACCACAATCAACAGAACAAGCTGGAGGGACAGGTTCATAACCCAGAGACTGCCTGTGCTATGGAATAGACTTCCCATGCATGTCAAGTGGAGCACCTCACTGGCCCTTGCCAAGAGAAATCTTGATGAGTGGATGGGAAATAGAAAATTCACCACAGGGATCACTCCAGTGGCTCTACTTGACAGAAGAACTGGGAACGAAGGTCGGGTGGCACGATGCCAGGGTAATCCTATGGGCTAGGCTTATAAAGGCTCCAGGGCCATTAGCCTAGTACACACCTATGAACCTATGCATTAAATGTCCTGTTACTGGAGCGTTGCTTCCCAGGCTTCCACTGAAAATGGGTTCAGCCCAGTTGGACTTTCCCAGTCAAAAATGTTAGTAAAAAAAATAGAGATTACCAAGTGTCCCTAAACAGCTAGGTGACCTCACCAAAAAGCATCACCAGTCACCAGAAAGACTTTCTAGCCTGGGGCTACAGTTTTTTCTCAGGGGTATCCTTGACCCCATTATTGAGCTTGAGCATAATAGCAACTCAATACTCCTTGACCTCATAAGCAGACTAGGCAGGGAATTTGGAAGCATACAGCGGGACTCCTTAGGATATTCATAGAGAACACAGCATGACCCTGACCTACATAATTGATTTAAAGGAAATCAAAAATGCTATCACCTACAACTTGGATTAAAAATACTGACCTGTCCAAAATATTTTCTTTTTGATGACAAGAACTCTCAAGTGCTGGTTGATTTCTGTTTTGATTATTCTGAATCACAACTAACTTTAGCAATTATCTTTAAATGATCAGACATACTTTACACATTTGCAATAGTGTGTGGATTCAGAGGGTCACCATGAGAACTCGCACTACTCCAAACAGCTGGAAATTCAATCCCTTCACATCTAATTAATCACTGATTTTTGTTGTAAGAAATATTAACTTTCACAAATATAACTCATAGGCCGTAAATGTCTTTCCAAAACTCTGAGGGATTGCTTAGTTATTTTTCAGAATATACACTTCTTACCAAATGTTTAGAGATATTTACAGCTGTTTACATATAATGGTATTTATTTTTGTTGTGTTCATCCATTGGATTTTGAAAGCTTTTGACTTATCTTTTTTCACCATGCTGTGTTTTATTTCTAGAGTTATCAGTGAAGCTTGACTGTTAAATTTAGCAGCATGTCATTTAGGCAACATTTTGTCCTCAACTGAGGGGAAAATTTGTAGTTGGATCATGTTTGTATGCTGTAGTTGTACATCTGCTTATTTTGTGAGATTTTTTAAATTTCTGACTTTCATTGCAATAGGGAAAATTGGTACAGTGCAGTGTGTACCCATGTGGTCTTTTTATGAAGGCAGACACCTAGAGTGCCTGTTGGGGCTCCCAAGTCTTTAAAGTGCTGTGCATGTTTGGTGATAATCCAGTATAGTGTATTTGTTGATGACAATTTTGAGTCTAGTAGATACTGTTATTGGCTGGAGATACTGAGAGCAAGCCATGGGTGTCCTCTGTCATTGTTTGGGGAGAGAAGGCACCAAGGTATATTGAAAATGCCTAGAGTTGCCATTTCTGTAATATGATGGTCTTCAAGCCATGCAAAGGTTGGCTAATTATTTTAAAAATACTCATGGCATTTCAAGTCTGCTTCTTTCTGAATTGTGACCATTATCTTCCCCTTGAAATGAAGTTAATTTAAGCATTTGTATGAAAAGGCATTGTCGGATGTGATGCCAAGTCAGAATAATCTCTGATTATCCTCTGTGTTGCCATTGGAGACTGTTTCTATCCAGTCAAGAAGCCTGCACTGCCCAAGAAACTTTAGGATTTCCTGCTCACCTTCCTCTCTAGTTCTCAAGGTGAACTAGGACAACACAGAGGATTCTGTACTCTAAAACTGCTTGTGTTAGGCTTCAGAAGTGTTCATTTGTGTTTGATGATGGTCCTGAGAAAGTGTCTTTGATTCCAAAGCCTTTGCCAGGAACATTTTTTACCTTGTGTCATACTATGTTATGACTGTAACAGGTTGACAGTGGCTATTATCAGTGCTAAGGCAAAACTTGTATGCCCATTCCCCATCTTACCTTTTCAGGGATTTGGAGACTATTTGTCTCTTCACTCCTTTTCAACAAAATCACTACAGTAAAAGCATTGTTAATGCATAACTCTTGCAGGCAGCAATATATATGGGTGTGACATACAGCTTCCACTTCTGTCACATTTAGAGAGAATATGCAAGCTTATTAACTTCAATGTACATGAAGAACAATACTACACCTAGAATCAGCAGCTGTCTTTATATGTGCCCAGTATATTAATTTCATAATTTGCTTTTCTTGCTAAACAACTTTGTCATCTATAAAAGCCATCTGTAATTTGAGTAACACTTTGTCACCAGCATCTAATCGGTCTTCCAGATTGCTGTAAACAACTTTTTAGCAACAGTAGTTAAAAATATTGCACTGTTTTTCTTTGCATGATATATTTGAGTACCACAGACAAGAAAAAATAAAATTCTACTTATTTCTATATTTCATGCAGCACCCCATTTCTCAATTCCAGTTAGAGCCACCTTGAATCTGTTTAGGCCACCAGCACAAGATAAAAAATATGACCAGAGTAACCCAAGACCTCCAAATCACATATCCAATATACTGTGCCCAAATTTGGGACATATTTTAAGAAACTAATTTAACATATTTACAGTATATACACAGGAAGAAATTCAACATCATACTGTTATACAATGTTAGGAATACATTGACTCTTCAAGGTAATCTTATGCAATTGACACATCAAGAGGCTTGGTGTTTCAATAGCAGCATTCCAAGGCCATCACAACCACTAAAATATGATTTATGATCTTGTTCTGATCACTTTTTTCAGTTTTACATAGTATTGCTGTTTACATTGAAAAATTCTTTGACTGTAAAAATTTAATTCTGTTTCCAATTGTTTTAATAATAACTTTTCTAGCAACTGCTAGGAGACTCCAGAATAGAGTTTGTTTGGTTTTTAACAGATAATACCTCTTAAACATAAATTCCCACTATACATTTAATTTTTTACAGTCCATAAACGTGTCCAATCAACTTTTACATCTTTATTACATCTCCAACACAGTGAAGTCATTTTACTAAATGAGATTTTGTAGGGAGTAACAAACATTTTATGTGGGTTCCTATTATGTCGAACGCTCAAAGCCGCAACCGGCCAATTAGGAAAAAATTTGCTCGGCCATCATCAAGGATTTGCCCTTTTCCCCAATGTAGAGCAATCTCTCAAGAGTTGGTATATTTCATTAGGGGGGAGTGGGAGGCACAGCCCCCTATGTTGGGGGTGTGGGGTGCAAAGCTCCCCACTTGGTTAGAGTTTTAAAGTATGTTTTTTTTTTTGTTGACCAAGTGAATTTTTTCACTGGGAAAAAGTGTGTAATTGGCTGGTCGCGGTTTTGAGCATTCAACATTTAAGTGTCTATGTTTAAGGGGTTTGACAACCTAAGCACTCATTGTAATATAGACCCTTCTATGTATATAGCTCCACGTAAAAACTTTCGATTATAAACTCGAAGTTTGACTAATTTAAGTAAAGCTTTATTCTTGCCATCTATTGTCACTCAATCCACTTTTTACAAAGGTCCAGAATTATGCATCAAAATTGTTGTTTATAATTAAGTAATACAAGTTGGACAAGCTTTATTTGTAGATCAATTTACCCTCTCTGATAGCATTCATGTATTCATATAATGGGGGAATAGTGTTCTATTCCTCTTCACTCATATTGTCTACAAATTCATTCCATTTCTTACTAATGGATAATAACTAGTTAATAGATTTCATCCAGTGTATAATCTTTTATTAAATATTCTCATCCAGTGTATAATCTTTTATTAAATATTCTGGTTAACTTAACTTTTTTTCCCTTTTCAAAGCAATCTGATCATAATACTAATCCATTCCTTTTTAGTAAATTAATTTTAACAGTTTCCTTAAATCTAGAGGGGTGTGTGCAGTGTGAAATGCAAACATTTCCATTTTGATAATGTTTTAAAACTCCAGAAATCCTGTTTGATCTTAACTAATTCATTTAGCAACTATACCTCTTTAATCTTGTAGCGAAGGTGGAAGTAAATATTTTATAATGTACTTTAATAATGAATATGAGGAAACTAACTTGTCATTTCCTTGTTTAACTGAAGGTGAGGTTACAGAAAATTTCCATGAGGGAAGAATTGTTTTGTCGCGCTGAATTATTCTGAAAATGTTACTCAGTAATTCTAGAATAAGTAAAAGAAGCAGACTATAATTCCATACTTGACATCTAACCCTGGAGCGTTTTTTTTTTTTTTTAAGCTTCTTTAACTTCTATTAGGGTTATAATCTTATTCAACGGAGATATTTGTTGGCCATTAAGTTTTAGCAACATTTTCTTTAAATATTTGTCAATTTTGTAATCATCAGGATGATTGTTTATTTTAAAATCCTCATGGAATTGTTTAAAAATATTAAGCATTTTTTTCTATGTCTAAATTAAACTTTAGTGTGAGGATTTCAGATATTATTGATTTGTGCATTTTTGCTTAACATCTTCTATTATCTAATCTATGTAGATTGTTTTGAAGTCATTGTATAACAGAGTACTTTTTATTTTTTCTAAAGCTATTTTCACTTTATGCATTAAAACTATTTGGTATTATGTCATTAATTTTTTAATGACTTCAGTATCCTCTAATTTCTTTGTTCAAACCTTGCTTTGTGCATTTCATTTTGTATTTCTAGTAACTCTTTATGTTTGTATTTATTTTATTTTATTTTATTTAGGATTTGTTTACTGGGAATGTTTGACTGGGCATAAATCCTATTTTCTGTTGAGTCCTGGAGAGAATAGCTCCAACATATATAGTTCAATTGATAAAATACATAATATCACATGAATTTCGGTAACAAATAGAATTGGCATGTAGGATAAATTAGAAAAATCTTACAGTGAATATCAAACAACGGTCATAGGATATAGAACACCTGGTAAAATACAGTCAGTAGTGATAACTAATGGTAAAGATGTTAAACATTTTAAATATGGCAAAAGACTAAGAGAAAAGAAAGAGATTTGCATTTGGAGGTAGATTAGGAAATTAAGTTAAGGTAGGGAGCTATCAGAGAAGTAATTAGTGATTTGGCTAATAAGAGAAGGGAGGAAAGGAAGGGGGGGAAAGAAAAGCAAGAAAAGGTTGAAGGAAGAGAGGGAGTGTCAGCCTGGTGTAAGGCATGTACAAAGCCAGGAGTTAATGAGAAATCTCTCTAGAGATTGTTTGAATATGTGACTAACATGGCATTTTTCTAATATCTCTAGAAATACTGTTCCAGACCTTGGCTACTCGGTAGGAATATAGGTAGTGACCAATGGATTTGTTTGGTTTATGGAGTTCAAAGAGTTTTTTCTCAGATGAGTGAAGACAATGATTAGGGAGGTAATAGTTTAAGAATGGTGCTGGTTGGGCGGGATGAGAATTTGTATACCATTTTATAAGCATGGAGGAGTTGAGTAAACTTGGTGTAGTGAGGTAATTCTGGCCAGTTTTAAATATCTGAGGGTGGAGCAGTGGTGGGAGCTGTATAACTGGCTGGCTGCAAATCTAGCTACTTTGTTATAGCAAAGCTTAAGTTTTGATCTTGGGGAGATCTGAATGTTGAAAATAGGTGAAGCATACAGTAGTGAAGGAAGGAGGTATGTATTGGCTAGAGTAACTCTTGAGGAGTAGGTAAGGAATCTCTATCCTACTGTTTCATTTTATTACTAACCCATCTTCCCATTCTGTCCTTTTAATATGCATTTTTAAGGAGTCCCTTAGTATGATTTTACTAACCTACCATTATCATTCAAAGATCCATACACACATATATATATATATATATATATATATATATATATATATATATATATATATATATTGGTGTTTTTTTATATATATATATATATATATATATACACACGCTTCACAATAATTTAATAATGTTCAAAGACTCCCGCTTAAAGGTATATATGCATGATAAAACATATTATAAAAACAAACATCTATGCAATTTCACAATAACTAATGCATATTAAATACTAAAACACTCTACTTTCCATCTAAATAATATACAAAATACTACAAAAGTATGTTTTTGAAAAAATTAGCTTGTTATATAAAAAATTCTGCTTTTGGTCTTAAAATAGAACTGATCGAGCTGGCACTATTAATTCCTAGGTAATTAGTAGCATTGGTCCGGAGTTGTCAGTTCTAAATAATCATTGTGTGGTCCCCCTCTTTCCCCCAAGGACACCTGATCAATGATAAATTTAAAACTATGTCCTTCATGTGGTGCACTGTATACTGCTCAAGTATTCTTAATTTCTTTTTTCATGATACGATATCAGACTTCTAAGAGTATTAATAGTTTTCCCAATGTAGAAACTTGAACAGCCTGTACATAGGTCTAGATATACCACAGCTTTGCTACTGCAATTATATTTCAGGTGCAAAACATATTTACTATAATTAGGATTCCATTCCTGTCATATATTTGCATTGTAAACAATATCCACATTTTGTCATCCCACCTTTGTGTTCTTTTGGTCTAACTCTTTCTAACATAGTTTTAAAGCCAACATTCTTGTATACAATGTTTGGAGATGCCCTACCAGATTAAGAAATTCTTGATCTATCCTGAATACACTCCAGTTATGATTAATGATATTTCTAATATCAAAGAACTGTTTATTATAGGTAAAAAACTGCAGCTTTCTGAAATTCTGACCCCCTCAGTCTGGTTATTGCTAGTTTGTGCAAAATAACCCATCCCTAAAAGAGGGACAAAATGGCCATTATTTCTTTTATTTATAACCTCCTTCAGTATTTCAAATACAAACATTTTTGGGTAGCATCTTTTAAATAACATCTTTATTTAATCTATTTGCTTCAGAAATTCATCTGGCTCCAATACCATTCTAGCTAACTGTACCACCTGCCCTTTTAACTAAAGACTTCTTTTGGTGGAAGGGGGTGCCAGCTATTGAAATGTAGAAGTGTATTCGAATATGTGGGTTTTCTATATATTGATTTAAACTGATCTATCTTTTCTTATCGTAATGTCCAGATAATTAACTTAGGCGGCCACGGTGGTGTAGTGGTTAGCATTGTCGCCTCACAGCAAGAGGTTCTCCGGTTCAATCCTCGGCTGGGGTGCCTTCTGTGCGGAGTCTGCATGTCCTCCCTGTGGTTGCTTGGGTTTCCGCCGGGTGCTCCAGTTTCCTCCCACATCCCAAAGACATGCTGCAGGTGGATTGGACACTCTAAATTGGCCCTAAGTGTGAGTGCATGTGTGTGTGCCTTCTGTGGAAGGTTGGGCGCTGGGCTGGCAACTCGACACTGTAAAACTCCACTGCCAATCATGGGCGGACAGGTGATCCGCTGTGGTGACCCCCAACTGGGAAAAGCCAAAAGAAGAAGAATGTCCAAATAATTAACTGCATCCTCACTTTTTGTAATATTAAATTCCAGAAAGTCCATGCTTTTTTCATATATAGGAAAAAAACCTCTCTAATTGTTCACTATTCCCTTTCCAAAGGATGATAATATCTAGATAAACTGCCGTAATATGACCAAAATTCAGCATATGGGCCATGTATGATGTATTCAATTTCCCAGAATGCAGTCACTCCCAGAATGCAGTGCCTATACTAAGCAGAGTTAAACAAAATAAAATTCTTAACTTGTTTATTCTTAGTTACCAGTTCTATTGCTTATAATTTAATGACATTCTTGTACAGGAAGTATTTGTTTAACATTTAGAAATACCCTTACAAGTTTAGTTAAATGAAACATATTAAGGCTTTCACTGTAGATATAGTGATTGCAGGACTTTTATTTTTGAAACAATAGAGTTACCCTTTATGTAAAAGATTTGTGTTGGACTTTAAGCCTCAAAATATATGTAAGTAAGTGTATTTATATGTTAACCTATTTTTTTTTTTATTCTAAGCCCTGGCAGTGGTTCAGGTGATCTGAGTTTGATTAGTGTCTCTGGCACTTGAAGGAGATTGTGTACATGGAAGAGAGAGAGAGATGAGGCATTTACCCGTTTGCTTCTTCAGGGTGGGGTGGGCAATGTTGAGGGGGCTTGGGGTGTGGCTGCTTCATCAGCCCAGGTGGTGATACTGGGGTTTTGATAAAGAACTCCCTCACAGGACCAGTGCATGCCACATGTGTTTCATAACCCAGCACATCATTGGGAGGCAGTGTTTAATAACCCCATTGCAAGCCGCAATGTGACTGCTTCTAATCTTTGTGGGGAGTCAAATGCCTCCTTTTGTGTAAGGTCCCCCTTGAAGGGGGACTCTTTTCAGTATATTTCAAAACAGCATCATCCATGGTGTGGGGGAAGCTGGCAGTAGAGGACTGAAATCAATATGTGGTTGGCAACTGAAGTATCATTTGGTGCCACGTGTCATCAGTTATCCTTGTATCCACCAAAAATTCCCACTTGTGCTTAAAGTTATGCTGAGCCACGGGATGGGAGTAGTGTCATCTGTTAAAGCCTCAAGTCTCACTTGCCACACCTGTTATTGTATTTTCTTCCTAGTTTCCAATAATAATGGTGTCAAGTTGAAAGTGTTAGTCTTGAGTATTTCTGACTTGCATTTGTTTTGTACTTTGTAATTAATTTTTCATATTGTAGTTGTATAACATTATTATGTACTTGAGCTGTTGTTGCCCAGTTCACAGTGAACCACACCTGCTTCCAAAGGAGCATCTGCATTTGCCTAGGTTTCTTCTTTTTCACCCCTTCTGTCATAGCATACCACAATTTTACCCATGGGTTACAGTAATCAAGTTTAACTGTTGGTGCATCTTGGAATCCTTAATCACATTTCTAAATGGTGCCATGACCTGGTTCATATAATAAGGAAACTTTTCCCTAGTCTCAAATTAAGATCGTACTACTACTACTCCTCTGTCAAATAATTCAGTATTGGAAGTTAATATAGATCTAATTTTTTGGGCAGCCACGGTGGTGCAGCAGTTAGCATTGTTGCCTCACAGCAAGAGGTTCTCTGGTTTGATTCTTGACTGGGGTGCCTTCTGTGCAGAGTCTGCATGTTCTCCCTGTGGTCACGTGGGTTTCCTCCCACATCCCAAAGACATGCAGTAGGTGGATTGGGCACTTTAAACTGGTCCTAGGTGTGAGTGTGTATGTGTGCCTTCTGTGGAAGGTTGGGCGCCAGGCTGGCAACTCAACACCGTAAAACTCCACTGCCAATCATGAGTGGATAGATGATCCACTGTGGCGACCCCTAACCGGGAAAGGCCGAAAGAAGAAGATAGATCTAATTTTTTCTATTTAGATTTGTATGGCTGTATTGAGTTTAAACTGCACTGTATCAGTGGAGTTTATAAAAAGTTGGGCACATTCAAACCTTCCTGATATTTAGACTGTTGAGTATCCTAAATAGTGTCTTATCACATTTTTTACCACTTTCAAAAAATTTCAAGGAGACACTTGCTGGAAATGATGATGGAAAATCATATAATATTAGAGAAAATACAAAAAATGTAAAGCCTGACTGCCTGATCCAGCTCTAGCTGCACCATCTTCAATCTATATCACCCATCATTCTCTTTTTTCCAGCTCCTCTTGGGTCTTAACTGCATCTTTCTCCATATTACCCTGTAGAATTTCCAGGTACTTGCTATATGGAGTCTCACACAAGTAAGCGTATTGTCTTCTCGACACTTGCTTTTTTAAAGAAACTATCCATGCCTTGGGTTATCAACTGTGTTACTGGAAAAAAAAGCTCCCAAATTAATCCAGACATGGAATAAGATAATTCATGCTGTATAGATGAGGTCATATAATTCAAAGTATTACTGTAAAAAATTAAAATTTTCACCTGGTCCTTCCCAGTCTTATACGCTTGGAACTCAGATTGCCAAGGATTCTAAGTAAAGAGCAAATAAGCGACAACAGCAGGTATCTCTAATTCCTCTAAATAAATGACCTTGACAAGCCCAGATTGAATTCGAACTGTTATAGACGCCTTGGTATCAGTGTTTATTTTAACTGTTTAAGTGGCATCAGTGCTGGTAACTGAATACTGTGATGCTTCCATGATGATGTACAGGTCTGGGGCACTGTTCTTGATGTCAGGTGCTTCAGCTTGATCATGTTTTGCAGTTATATTTGGTGCTGACTGTCCCTGTACCAGTTCATTCCCTAATGTTGCACCTGATGCCAGGACAGCTGTAGTTATTATGGTTCCTTATAAGTTGAATTTGATGACAGGATCTTGAGGAAAAAAAAAAACAGACAAGTCCTACATTAAGCCCTTAACCCTGCAATGTTTTTCAGCAGCACTGGGGATCTCCAAGGCCTTTTGCAGCCTAAGACTGCATGTTCAACTCCAAAATTCCCATTTTTCTCATCTTAAGACTTCTCCTCCTCCGCAACACGCAAGAGGAAGTGCATGGTTTCCCTTGTGGGATTTTCTAGAGATGATCCTGATAATGGGGAACATGCAGATTCCCCAGCATCCTCTCTAATTATCTCAACATTAGGGCAGTCCTAAAGGAAGGAATGGCCACAGACCATTTAACCTGTGCCAGGAGATGCTGCAGATGTGTGGTTTTGTCTAAGTAACATTCCCTCTACTGGTATGGTTTGAGAAATCCCTGACATGGCAGTTGCAGTCTTAGAGGAGTAATAGCAGTGGTAGTTGTGCAGCAGGAAGTCCACTTGTGTTTGGTGGTTGAAGACCAGAAGGCCGTGGGCTCTGTTCCCACTCCAGGTGATTGGATTTTTGACACTGCAGTGCAGCATTGGGGAGTGTTGCATTCCTGAGTGTGTTATCCTTTCACTGAGATGTTATACCAAGGTCCTGTGGCATCTGGAAAAGAGTAGGGAAAGTTCTGCAATGCCCTGGCCAAATTGCCCGTAGTTGTATTAGTACCGCCTCAGGTTTTCCCTGTAAAGAGGCCACTAACCTAGTATGACTAACCTGGTCAACAAACGGATGAATGGATAAAGAAATCTCATTTAGCCTCCCAGAGAGTGGAGTTTCTGGTAAGAAGCTAGCTAGCTTTAACATTTAGTCTTAAAAAATCCTTACCCCCACTGAAGGCTTCAGTTCACTAGGCAGATGGATATTTTGGTGTGGTGCATCACTTTCAGAAGCAATTTTATGCACCCTTGACGTTTTGTTTGAGGTCTAACTATTTTGCTTGTAAGCTGGGTTTCTAGATGGCTATCTTGGACAAAATACATCGGACAATTGCCCAATGGACCTGTAAGGAACAGTATTGATCCCATTCATGCTGACTGAATGATGGCCAGTCTAATAATGCAGGGTAACGTACAGTGGTACTGAAGGTTCAGCTGGATCCATGGGATTTGGTATTAGTTAATCTGCATACTTGGTGAAGACTAAAATCTTCTTTGTGGACATTTGGGTGACCTTTGAACTTCATAAAGGACCATATTTATTTGGGTCCAAAACTGAGGCACATCTTGAGAGTATGGAGGACAATGGCAAAGCACTCACTATTGTGGGCATTTAAATTAGCTGATCCAATGATCCTTTTCAAGGGCACAGAGAAGCCAGTACCAGTTTGCTTTAGGAGTGGCACACAGTAGTGAGACCATTAATAGTCTGCAAGTAACCCCAGTGCTTTTAGTAATTTCTGATATCAGATTCCCAGAAGAAAGGGCCCTCAGCAGCAGTAACCTTTGATATTGTTCAACTGCTTCCCTCTGGAGGCAGTTGAGAGTGGTCTCTCTCTCCACCTGTCTGCAAGTAACCCCAGTGCTTTTAGTAATTTCTGAGATCAGATTCCCAGAAGAAAGGGCCCTCAACAGCAGTAACCTTTGATATTGTTCAACTGCTTCCCTCTGGAGACAGTTGAAAGTGGTCTCTCTCTCTCCACCTGTCTGCTGAGACATTTATCACAAGGGACAAGGGGGATCAAGAATGATCGTATCCATGGGATATACTATTCCCTTTCATTCAATGCTAATCTTGCAGTTCTTGCCCATGTAGTTAGAAGGGTAATCCTAAGTCGCCTTCAGAAGAAAACCAGAAAATGTCAGGGTTTTACTCCAAATTTTTGTTTCTTGCTAAAAAGAGATCTAGCACAGGCATGACTCCTTTCGGACTGTCCTCCGCACCTTTGTTACCAAAGAAACTTGTTAAATGATTCCAGTGTAGTCAGTCCTCCATATTTAGCTGATGGAGAGTAGATTTGCTAGTTGGACCTCCAGGATGCCAGTATCTGTATAAATTTTGCCAAGGTATCCAGGAGGTTTCTACATACTGAGTGATAGCCCATCATCCTTAATTTCAGATTCTTCCATATGGTCTCACCTCCTCCCCAGAAGATTCACCAAGCACATCTGCTGCAAGGAGCCAAAAATCTTTGTTTACGTGGAAGACTGGCTCCTTGTAGCTCCTTCAGTTTAAGTTCTGGTACCTACTTTTGTCACTAATTTCATTATTTCACCTCTTTGAGATTACTGTCAGCCTTGAAAAATTATAGCTGATGCCCACACAGCTGCTGACATTAATCAGCTACAGTCTCTATCATAACAAGTGGGGAACATCTGCTGACAGAATGCACTTCCTATAGTAAAAGGGGATCAATGCTTTTAACCTTACCAGAATTCTTTGCCCATCTTTGTTTCAAAGGATTGGGTCTCATGGAAAACTCCATACCCTTGGTGCTGTATATCCTATTATAGTACTACTGTGGATGTAGTGTGTCTGTGTTCTCAGACTGTGGATGCACTGTTCTATGAAATTCAGATAGTCTTCAAAGCTTGGATGAAGCAACAACAGTGGTTGATGAGGCTTTCTAGTTTTTCCAAGGTGAAGCATTTTCTGTTACCCAACCATAAGCTTGGGTGGAGATTACAGTGGGCAGATGGTTCAAAGGTTTCTGGATGTCATTTGAAGTGGCTCTACATATCAGCATACTGGAAGTGAGAACATTTTTCCTTGTACTTTCAAGAGTTGTGTGTCAGTGAGTAAATTACTAGCCATTCTGACAACACAGTAATGGTCTGATACATAGACAAGCAACAGGGAACTCATTTGTACTTCTAATGCCAAAAACATAAGGTAAGGTATGGGTTTTAATGGATAACTACACCCTAGTGGTGAACTGTCTTCTGTAGGAATCCAGCTCTGTGTCAGAGAAACTTGGCAAATTATGCTTAATAAGTAGTCCTTCAGTATGGTGTTATTATAGAATCTTTTACAGCATGGGGGGGGGAGGTTCCTGCAGTCTGCTTACCTTCCATAAGTACAGTAACACCAACACCAACACCTGTTGTTCCACTATAGCATTACCAATAAAACCCGAGAGAGATGATCTGCTCCCCTGACTCTACTACGCTTTCCTTGGAGTTCATATGGAAAGCAAAATTTCACAAATCACAGGTTATTCTCATAGCTCTGTGTAGGTCTCTGCAGTTATGGCTTCCCCTCCTCCTCCTGCCTGATTTCATGTAGATGCTTCCTCAGTTGCACCCAGTTAGTGCACTCCTGATGCACCCAGTCCATCATTCCTAGTGGCCAACTGCATGGCTTCTTCACTTTTAGTAGTGTCTAGGAAGTCTTTCTTTGAGTTACAAAGATCACATTTCCTTCTCAAAAACTGAGCATGCAAAACTTGTAAGGGTAAATAGACTTGTTTATAGTCTCTGTGGGAATGGCTCCATGTGAACACCTTGCACACACCTTTGACTCAGGATGTAGCTATTCTTACATTAAAGTCTACTTGGCAACAATATGCAGCTTTCATGAGTGCCGTAATTTCACCACCTCAGCTTTCCTGAAGATATTTCTTTGGGACACATTCTTGTTGAGACTGCCTGTAAGTGACCCGGTGTCACATGGGACTGATGCACTTCTTTGAACCTGCAATTTTTGCAAACTCGAGGTAACTTTTTTTGGGAGACTGTTCCTAGTTATAATTTCTGTAAGAAGGATTTCTGGGCTGCAGTATCTGTCTTCCACAATGTTTTTATACCAACTACTTTTCATGCCCAAGCAAGACATTAACCCCAAAGTTAACAAATATATAAACCTGCCTGCATTCTTCTGTCAATACTACAGTCTTAGAGAGTATCCTCTCCATTGCATGAATGCACATTGCCAACTGAGATTTTATGTTGAGAAGGCTAGTGCTAAAAGACAGCCAATTTGTCTTTCTCAAGTAAAATAAAAATGAGGCCAAAGCATATCAAATGTAGAACTAGTCATATGGTTCTCTAATTTATATTAAATTTTGTAATAGTAAGCCTGTTCTAGACCCCCCTGAAGGAGATGTGTGCCTTGCTTACCATTCCCTTGGGGATCCTGCTATCTGTGACTTCTCTTTTCTTGGTAAGTCAAATAATGCATCCAACACACAAACCAGAGATCTAAGCCTTCGAGACATGAGTAAAACAAAATAGATGGACAGGTTTACAGAGCATCTCCCCGTGCTTTTGAATAAACTTCTTCCATAGGTCAGTTAGTGTGATTCCTTGTCATCCTTCAAATGTAGCTTTGAGGGCTGGATGGATACCCTTACATTTGCACTGGAACTTAAAGACCTCATCCTCCTTAAGAGAAGTGGAAGAGCCTGCTAGTGGTTATTGGCAAGATGCACATGGCCTTTGGTCTGATTTGCCTTGTATAGCCTATGATCCTATAAATCAGTAGTTGGCTATCCATTTGGTCAGCTGCTAATTTGTGTAGTATATTGTGGTAACAAAAGAATGTCCCTGCTTGTGCTGTGACATTTGTCTGTCTGTATCTGGACTAAATGGAAGAAATTGGTCTGTACTTCTTGTGTGGGGGTGTGAGTTATGACTTCAGCACTGTTACACACACACACACACACACACACACACACACTCTTACCTGTACTGCAGTGTAGATTATGCACCTGTAATTCAGGCAGTGCAGTGAAGTGGGGCTCTAATTTTCAAATTTGGCATATAATCTTGTTTTACTGTACTGCCTGTCTTCCACTAGGACTACTAAACCTGCCATTAGATTACCGTTATTCTGCAGAAGGTTATGTTTGGGGCTGATGAGGAGATTGAGGCACCCAAGGCTGCATTTTACTGCTGCTGAGGAATTTGTTCACCACACTCGTGTAGGTAAGTAACATGCTGTGTGAGGGTTGTGCAGTGGATGTCGGCACCTTTCCATCTCTCACTTATGCAGGGAGACTGTTTT
Organism: Protopterus annectens; assembly: GCF_019279795.1. Lineage (NCBI taxonomy): Eukaryota > Metazoa > Chordata > Ceratodontiformes > Protopteridae > Protopterus > Protopterus annectens. Next base: position 811,559,952 of record NC_056725.1, on the reverse strand, counting down.
GGGCAAGATGCTCGGACCACCTCAGGTAAAACATGCATAGTTTCCTTGATCTCTACTGGGGGAAGTCAACAACATAAATGTATCATATGCAGCTCCCCCCCCCCCCCAACGGGAATTCACATTCTCCCTCCCAGTGCCATCAGGCACCTGGGTTATAGTCAGACCACTAGCATAGGCTATAAAAAGTACAATTTCACTGACAGTAGAAGGCACAATATAGACTTGACTGTGAGGTGTATACACTGACGAAAATAAAAATAAATTCTACACCATTAGATCCTTGCCTTCTCAATTTCTTAGTTACTTGAAAGGGCAAACAAATACTATCTTGTTTAATAGCATGCTAAAATGAACAAACATACCATTTCACTTTAGATTTTCATTTGTCTTTTCCAGGGGATATGCTGTAAACCCCTCATCTAGAGATACTGGGAATTTGTGACCATCGAGATTTTCTATCTATATGGTACGTCTGGTTTTATACATCCTCATGGAGGATAGGAACAGATACTAATAGTACACAGTAATTACAAAGTCAGTGTAGCTCTCTGACCAAGACATTTTAGAGTCCTGCATCCAAACCCCTATCATTCACAGTTTGCGGCATTTGAGGAGGAATATTTCAGTTCTACTCTCTCTGAAGATAAATGTGGGCATCTCGCAGTGAGAGGGTGTGTGGTACATGACCTGTAAAGCTGCAGCAGGCTGAACTGTAAAAACCCACCCCCTTACCATTGCTAGAGTCTACACAACCATGCTTATTTACATCAAGTACAGAAACCCTTTCGTGTGGATTTGTCTCTGGCTCATTGAGTATCTCAACTGATGGTGCTTTGCTTCTCTTTAGCCTGTGTGTGTGGCAGGCAGCCTTTCTACCAGCAGGTCTTGAAAAAAATGAAATGAGGGATGACATTGCAGCTGCCTTTCATAAGCGACAAGTTGAGCAAGCACCCTGTGTACTTGGCACTTGGGGAAACGTCTCTGCCATGTCGATGGCTGCCTTCTTGAAGCATGACATAAAGGAGGGGCTGATGTTTACCACCTGGTCTTTGGAATGTTCATTGATGGTGTCCAGTAGCCTGTAACAGTACCTTTGGCATTATGAAGTTTTATAGCAGTAGTCCTGTGTAGCTTAGTGGTAAGATCTTACTTACAGCTTCAGGTTTTCGGGTTCAGTCCTGACTTCTGGTGTTGGAATTTGCATGTTCCATCCATGTCTGCTTTGGGTCTGCTTGGGTTCTTCTGTAGAAGAAGATGCTTTCTGACTTGTAAACTGTGTGTATACATAATGTATTGCTCTCATAGCCCATGTCATGGTTGAAATGGGTCTGAGAGGCCAATTCACTCACACAGTTAGCTGGATTAATAGCTGTGCAGGCATTGAACAGCTCACTAATGTGCACATGCACTGTGTATTATTGATGGACAGCATCTAAACTGGTTTGGAATGTGCCTTCAGTGATGTAAAGTTTGTCATGTCTCCATTTTGGACAGATTTGTTTCAATTATGAGAGAGCATGGCATAATGCAATGGGTCAGTGATGTTATGGCGAAAATACCAGTGGTGAGATACAGGGTATTCTGAATGTGGCCTAACTTTTGCACATTGTTTGTTTGATTGAGAGTGGTAGTTGCATATTTGCGCCCCAGATAACCTGGACCCAGTGGCTTCATGGAAATTTCAACATTTGCTTTCTGCACAACAGTGATGCCTTGGAAACCTGCAGTGTCAATTTCATGGTGGAGGATATAAATGTGGGTGCATTCTTCCCTCTGACTGGGGTATGATAACAGTCCTCTTAAAGCAGTTCAGTGTGTTCCCCAAACAGCACCAGTAATTTTACATTTACTGGGATTTTACAAATAATGGCTGTAGTAATTTAGAAGTAGCTTCCTTTTCTTACCTTGTTTTAGCAAGCTATTATAAACAGTGTCAGGTGTTGCTTTGGAGCAGTATACCACTACTATTTGACCTTGCCCACCCCTAGGATCTGTGTTTGATTACCAGCAGAAGTCATGGGTTTTCCAACTTTAGTTATGTAAAAAGCCATACAGGAACTTGAGCTGATCCACTTCTTTCTTTTCACGGAGCATGTGTTTATGGTGCTGTCACTTGAGGAAGCTGGTATTCACTGTAGTGGGCAATGGCAGAATTCCTTTTCTCAACAAGTAAGATCTGATGGGCTTGAGCATCGGTTTGTTTTAGATGTGTCACGGTGGCTCAGTGATTATGGTCTTTGTCATATAGCTCCAGGGTCTGGAGGTTGAATCCTGACCCTCTGGTCACTGTCCATCTTACATTTTCATGTTCAGCTTGTGCCTTTGTGGGGTTCCTCTAGGTACTCCAGTTTTGTCCCACCTTCCCAAAACAGGCTAAATTGCCATAATCAATATCATGTTTATTATATAATAGAGAGAGGGAGTGTGTGTGATAGTGACACTTGAGAAGGTCCTGCAAAAGAGGGTGATGGAGACTGTAGTGTGAAGGAAGTGTTTGGTACTTATAAAGGATTCCTTAGTGCCTGATATAACCACTAGTATGTGTGTGGTGCAAACTCTAGCATCTGAGAATATGTAAATACTTGCTTGTACAGGCAGCAGCTGCCACTGCAGGTATGGTTCTTAGTGAGTCCTTAGTTATGCCCACATGTAACTCTAGTTTTCCTGCACTGAGAAAATTAACAAACATGATCTCCAGTCTTGTGTAAAGTCAAATTCTTGTACAAATGTACATAACACACAAGATCTTGTAAGTCTGAAGTAGAATCTAAATTGTACAAATACAAAAGGAAATTATCTAAGAGGACCTCTGCAACATGTTTTACACAGAACTGATAATAAAATAAGAAATGCCCATGAGCACAATCGAAGCCGTTAAAGTGCAACAAGAACCCTGCAGGTATTCATAATGCCCTTTGTGATTGGCAATCCTGTTATGTGCATAACCAATATGTAGTGCAGCTGGACCTGAAGGGGAAAGAACTCTGACCTGCTTGCATGTCACTGAAGGAGGGATTTGACAAAAATTATCTGATCCTCTCTATAAAATATGAGCTAGACATTGCCTGTGTAGGCTTCAAAAATCTTTGCACTCTTCAATATTTGTGAGATGCAGCTGGACATGATGGCTGTTTCATATGTAGTAGTCCATAATAGTTTCGCCTAAATGCTAAGTGACATATACTGCCCATGAACTCAAATGACTTTCTGGTTTTCACACAAAATCTCTGCATGTAACCACAAGCTAAGAACACAAAGTTGTAACAAAGGAATTCATTGCGTTCCACACAAAATCTTGTCATTTATTAATGTGCTGTAATTTAGTTTTTGTATAGAAGGCATTGAATTCCTTATTTACATTCTCAGCCCAATATCCAGTACCAAGACTTTGTGTGGGAGGCATTGAATTCCTTGGCATTTAGAAATGGGATGAGAAAATGGTGCTTGTAAATAAGGAAGTCAAATAAGCAATTGAATGCCTTCTGCACAAAATCTCCCCGTTTAATAATGGTCTGAGAACATGGTGCTGTAAATGAGGAATGCATTCTTAGATCCTTCCCTACAAAAGGTTCTGCTCACGG
>NC_056725.1:811521371-811553871 GCF_019279795.1 Protopterus annectens | reverse complement strand
AATACAGGGAATTGCCTAGACATTCTTAGATTTGATGAAACTCTCTGGAACAGATGGTGAACAAACCCAGCAGAAGAAAATATTTTCAGTCTGGTCTTTGCAAATACAGCCACCTCGCGCATTTGTCTCCTTTCCTCTCGTTGCCCAGTGAAGTCTGTGCTTCTTTATACTTTTTTAAATGTATAACTGTAATTTTGTTACTGTCATTTGAAACCCACAACTGGCTTTTTACTGTTTCAGATAGACTTGTTGCTTTACAGATGATAAGTCTAATATGCCTTTGTTTTTCCATAACTATCTTCATGCTTGCCTGTTACATTTTTAAGGTGCCTTGCCATTTTGCTAAATTGTGCCAGTGGCAGGGATGTAAACTGGCTGGTAATAAATCCCAGGTGGCTTTGTGGTTCCATACCAAAGACCCATATGCGCCCACTCATGGTCCAAAACTTTTTTATAGGGTATTTATATATATATATATATATATATATATATATATATATATATATATATATATATATATATATATATATATATATATATATATATATATATATATTGATATTTCACTCCGGCTGCAATTTTGTGACCATGGAGTTTGTATATGTTGGGGAGTGTGGGGTTCCCCCCCACCCCAGCATGGGTCTGTTTTATTTGAACTGGCCTAATAGCACAGTCAAGGGAGTAAACCTGGACTACTTGGAACCCAAGTTTAGGAAGGGACTGTTTTTGCTAGTAGGCCGAACTGGGGGTTAAGATGAAGCAGCCATTAGCTATATTAGCTATCTCTGATTAGGATTTGGGAAACCACTGTCGGTGTGACCTCCAGTGAAGTCCAGGAGTCTTGGATGCAGTCTACTTAACATGGAGGTATGACAGTGATTTTAGTTGCTGAATTTTTAGTAGTTAGCTGCGTGGTATATTTTATTTATGCGGTATACCCAGATTGATGCATCTGATTTGTACACACCAGTCATTAATAGCCAAGTCTGTAGGGGGTATAAAAACATTTAGACAACTTGGGAAGTGATTTCCATATCATGTTTCATGTGAAACTTCAGAAATATTGTTTCAGTATATAGTTTAGTTTATAAAGGCTGTTTAGCCACACTGTATAGAGAACTGAGACTTGCATTTCGACAGTTTGAAATTAGCTGCCTGTTGACTTTCAATACAGAAACACTTAATAAAACAGCTTCTTTTTCACTTTATAAACAGCAGTATTGAATTACCATTCCTTGTTAAAGCAAAAGACCTGTTTGTTACTTTGGTATACTTGACGTAGCATAGCATGTTAGCTCTCCAGCACTGTCAGCATTAAAGCAGTCAAGAAGACCCATTTGAATATTATTGAGGATGTGGTGTTAGATTTAAATAACATCTTGTCATGTGAGATGTTCATCACTGACTGTTCACAATGCAAAGCTACTGTACTGCATTCGTTACAAGTATGGTTGTATCATATCAGTGAATCAGTTCAATAACTGAAATATTGCTGCTTTTAAAGAGTAGGGGATTTATTGAGCTGGTCAGTAATAGCTAGCACTAGAATCAGATTTATAAATCTCCAGATTTTTGTATATAATATAGCAGCAACAAAATTCCGATTTTTATTAGAATGTTTTTAACTTGTGCAGTTCAACAACACTGGCATAAATGTTTAAACAAGAAAACAAAGTTGCAAGTTAATAAACTAATAACATCTAAAGCAGGATAAAAACCTGTTTAATATCATTGTCAGTAAAGGCAAAGTCAAAAAGATGTGATTTCATGGAGGTCTTTAAGAGCAGTTGCTCATAAACCAAAATGATTATACCAAAAGAAATGATTCAGTCATTACAGGGAAAACGGTACAATATGTTTATTTTATTAACCTCATAGAATGGTACTAGGATATGTTTAGCTGTAATTTTAATAATTTACGAGCAACTTGGTAGCTTCTGTGTGATGACAATTTAAGCCCTCTGTGCATTTGTTGGGGTCATCTAGAATGAGTTTCTCTGCTCTTGGGAATGAATCTACCCATATGCTGATGTATAGAAGCTACTTACCGTATCTTATTTTGGATAATGTTAAGTCCTGGCTACCATTTAGTTACAGCTTATGTGAGATTTTTAACTCTAGGATTTAGACTTCTGATTTTAGGATGGTCAGGTTTTGGACTCGTGGTGGGATCTGATTAGAAATAAATATAACATGATTGTGACAAGGCAGTTATGCACCACTGCCTGTCTTAAAAGAAACCATTAACGGTTCAGTGCTGTGCAGGGAGTCCACTGTAGAACAGTCAGTGGCCCAGTGCTGTGCAGGAAGTCCACTGTAGATCATGAATTCATTAGCCAAGTATGTAGAGCAGCAGTGTTACTAACAACTACCACATGCATCTATGAGCCAAACAAGACTGACACCTTGATTATTCTCTTGACTGAAACGGTGCATTCAGATATACTCTTAGATGAGCCCTAATGACGTCTGTGGATGTGCAGGGACATTGTCCCCTGTAGGGGGTACGGCTGTGGTGGAGTCGTATGTCGAAGTGTTGATACTCCATTGGAGTCCATTGCATGCCTTTTCCTGGGCTGGGACTGGCAGATGCAGTGGATGAGTCCTTAAGATGGAAAAACTCATTGGTAGTGGTGTGATGCTGCCACATGTTACCTTGACTTCCTCTGTGGCCCCAAATGTGGATCACATTAAGTCCATGGTAGAGTTGTTTCGATAAACCTGATGATTGAGGAGTGACCATGGAAGCAGCTGATGGTCAGCTGTGAAGAGCCAGAAGTGCTGGGGGGGACAAAGTATGGTAACCTGGTAAAAACTTGTGGTATTAGTGTGTACTTCCTGCTAGCTACATGTAACCATTTTTGACAGAAATACAGCAGTCCAAGAAATTACTCCAGATAATCAATTGAGTAATTGGTCACCTAAACAAATACTGTACAAATGAAACAGTATGTTGCAAAATTAGTAGCACCGATTGCAAGTTTCCTACCATTTCCTACTTTTTGGAGTGCAGTGTTTTACTCAACAAGACGGTGAATGCTGCAAAAAAAATGTTAAGGTAATGCAATTTATTATTTTAGTTTCCAGGATTTTGGGAAGAGGGGTTAACAACTATACAAAAAGCATATGTGGCTGCCTGAAACTTTATACATTATTTGTCCAGCCTCCACACTATTACTTTTATACCGTCTAGATAAAGACCTCATATGGACCCAGAAAACTTGTGTAGCTTCAAAGAAGTTTTGACAGTGGTAGTTGTAATGGACAGGGGTTTCGGGTTCTAATTCTTCCACCACTGCTGTTAATATCGGAATGGTTGACAGAGCTATCAGTATGAGGTTTGACTCCCACTACTGGTAATTGTTAAAATGCAAAGGACAATTTGGCTTTAATGGTATAGAGTGAATAAGTACAGCCTTGAATAGCAGCCAACCATCAGATAAGATGCAGACTGCACAGCTACAGATCACAGTTCTAATCACTGGCTCTCCAGGATTTTACCTGCTTCGAATTAAGCCCAGCAGTTTGTGTACCCATAGCAAGACTCAGCCTGGTAATGCCCTGTACTAGGAATGTACCAGTATAATATCAGGAAGAACAATCCAGGGCATCAGACTGTCAGGCGGCTGTGAGGGTGGTTCTTTTTGCCACTACTTGCATTTTTCCCACCACTGTGAGGCTTGAGCGTCATCATTTTGCCTCCACCCTTAGACCTGGGGGCTGTGATACCCGGTTTTGCTTGTCCCTTAGCTGGAGACTACCTAATACCTGTCCTTAGCTGCTTCACATTATTCTGACTGTAAACTATAGGCACATGTGTAGTATGGCCTTAATCTTCCCCTTATGCCTGACATGGGCACCTGTATCACTTTGAAAATGTCCCATGTTTCCCCGATATGTGCATGCTCTGCCTCACATACCCCTTGAGAGTGAGCAAAACTGCCTTGGATTATGTATTGGCCATATGACCTTTTTGTTTATTCAAGGCTTGAATGTGAGCAGATGACCAACAGTCTCCCGCCCCCCTTGTGTGAGCGAACCAGCAAAGCTGCTCATTCTTTTCCTTCTCTGTCAGCATTTCCAGCACTCGGTATGCTAGCTGGACTCTGGTTTTGTGGCAAAATTAGGGCTTGACCAGAATTTTGTGCACTCACATGGACACACACTCACCAGTGTATTTTGAGTAATTGATGACTGCCTAGTACCAGCTTCCCTTCCACAAGCTCTAAGGTACATGTTCACGCACTAGTCACACTTAACAAAACAAAGATGAACTTTATAGTTTACCTGAAAAAGAAAGCCAGTCTCTTCTATTCGGATAGTAGCAGTTAGGTCTGAATAGTCTGTCTCAAAAGGGCTGGCACCAAACAGTAGAATAAACCAGTAAAGTGTAAAAGCTCTTACTAATATATAAGCCATCATCTACATGCACTTTAAAGGTGAATAATTATTTACTTGAAATTAAATAGGCCACAGTGTTACACTTCAAAATAAATATGAACACAAATAAAGATTACACAAGAAATTGAAAACCTTCAGAAATGAGAGACTATGGTCAGAAAAAAAATCTGTCCATACCTCTCAACTGTACAGATTTTTGCCTCATATTTTGGTACATTTTTCATAAAATTGTGTTTTTTTAGCAAATCATTGACAAATTATTGATTTAAGTCTGAAAATAAGACATTTGAGTTTCAGACTTCATATCCTTCAGAAAAATGTATACTAATGCAAAGCCTGTTACAATAGAGAGTCGATTATCCAAACTAATTGGGACCTAGGGTAGTTGGAATAATCAAACCTAAATGAAACGGATAAAAAATTCTAAAATCTTGTTTTTTTTTTTTTTTGGCATGCAGGAATACACTATTTAACCATGGAAGTGATTCCAGTGGACAATAAAGAATGTTTTTCAGGCTTGAGCTTGGCTACAAGCTCAAAAAAACATGCTCAGGTGACTACATATAATGTTTACATATTCAAACTTATGATTTTTCCTACCTGAAAGCTATGGAAGGTTGTTTCTGATAATGACTGTTCAGATAATCCATTCTCTATTGTATTCTATCAACTTTCTAAGCTTGTAACAGCAATATTTAGAATTTATCCCTATTTTTGGGCCTTTATCCCCCATTTTTTTATGGCTTTGCCCAGATTTCTTGCAGTAAGAAGTTGAGAGGTATGAATTTAACATTTAAACTAAAATCTGACTAAAAAGATATACTGTGCCTTACTGTTTCTGGTTTTTCAGTCCAAAATTCAGTTTCACAGTCTCCGCAGGCTGTGGTTTGACAATCTGAGGCCTGTCCGTATGATATGCAGTTAGGCACAAAATCTGGTTTCTTTCATTACCATTTGCAATTGTTAGCTGTCTCACTTGAGTAATAGACATTTGTCAATAAAGTCCTAAAACAGGACTTCCTGTGGTTTTACCCTGAGTTTGGAAGATGTAAGTGTAAAAGCAGGAAATGCATTTCCTGTGGGGAAGGATGAGGTTTATTTAAGTCAGAGTCTAGATAACGGAATCATCATGTGGCCTGGTCAGAATCCTTCACATAATTAGACTTCAAAACAGTGCATTCATTCATGTAGTAAGATTGTTTCCATAGTAGCAAATGCAGTTCCATACAACTTTATTTCAGCAAATGTCTAATGTTTTAAGTAAATGTATAAAGTACAGTGCAATATTTTATTTCCATATATTAAAGAAATGATTTTTTTTTAATTTAGTACATCTTTAATACAACTGGTTTTCTCAAGCAGATAGGTAGAGAAGTAAACAGTAACAAGTGTTTTTCATATAGCACCATCCATCCAGTACTTAAATTACTTTTATTGATAAAGCCTCAAGAAATTAAACTTGTAGGAAAAGGTACATTTCATGTCACTCTAGCTCAGCTTTTTTTGTTTAGGAAAGACCAGAGTTTGTGACAAATTTAGAAAAGTTCTGCCATTTCTTTGACATAATAAATATTTCTGACTTTTTGAGTGCTTGTCATGTCCCCACTGTCTATGTTATGCTTTTCTTTTGGGTGCACCCCAACTTTTTTTAACGCTATTTTGACATAGTTTGCAAGCTCTGCAGCTCTTTCATCTTTTGTAACACATGTGCGATAGATGTTTGGCATAAACCTCCTCCTCCTTTTTTTTTTTTTTTTTAATGCACACAAGGTTTGAAAACTTAACATTTTGGCTATGGCTTAGAAGTGCCTGATATTACACCCTTGTGAGTACCAACTGTTGCATCACTTTTCCCTGTAGCCCCTCATTAGGAAACTATTTTCTATACAACAACCCCTTTTTTCCAGTAGATATACTCCTGTTTAATGAGAATTGGAATCCGCTTTGCTATTTCCCTTTGAGTTTTGTAAACTGGGTTTTAAAGCATGTGCCTGCCTCAGGTCTCACTCTCTGATTTCCCCAGATCTCCTTGTAATGGAAGTGCAGTACTTTGACAACTGTCTCTCAGATTTAGATTTCCTGATGTCGACTATTTTCCTGAAGTAAGGGAAATCTAGTATATATTGCCAGCTGTGGGTTCAGTTTAGGCTTTTCCTCCCATCTTGCTTCCTTTTAAATGCACTAATTACCAGCATCTGTTGTTGGTGTGGACACTGGATGAATTCTCATCCTTGCTATCTTTCTCATGTGATTGCCTCTTAAATTTTGTTGCTTGTGACCACAAATGTGCAGGATAAAATGTTATGAAAGTCCATACCTATTAGAACATCTACTGAGATGTCATTATAGACTGCCACTGGCTTATCTCCCTGCCTCCCTTCCCTTACTAAATGCACCTTTGGCTGATGGCAACTTAAAAAGTATCCTTCTCATAACCTTAAGTGGACTACCCTTGTCAATAATGCTTCCCTGTTAAAACTGAAAGTTAACAATACTTTAATCTGATGCAGTATTTCTGTTGGCAATGGTTCCTCTGTCCCATGTCAGGAGGGGGTGCACGCACTTCTAATGTGAAAGATTTACAGTTTCAAGAGAACCTAGCACTACTGTGTCACTACAGTAACTTGCTATCTCATGTGTCTCTTGATCTTTAAGCTGCTGCTGCTGTGGACCATAAATGTCCCATGTGGTTACCTTCTGTGTACTTGAGCCAGTGTTACTCTCTCTTCTTCCTTTGCTACTTGCCACTAAGCTTAAGCTGCCCCCCCAAGGGTTTCTTTATACCCATGTGTAGAGTTAAATACCCCATATTTAGATATCTGTGCCCTACTGGCTAGACGGAGGTCACTCATTTCCACAGCAGAATTGCACTTTTGATCTGTTAAAAGATGTTCATCATTCTCACTGCTGCAGTAGCCTCTCCTGCCAAGGATGCAATTACCTCCAGTCTTCAGAAAGCACTGGCTCCCCTCCACAACTGTGCTTTGGCTGCTGATGCTTGACCAATGTAAGGGAAATAAGCAGCCGGAGTGCAGACAACATCAGTACTTGCTTGCCTCCTCGAGACATAGCAACTCTGTGGCTTCACAGGAGCAGTAATTGGCTTCAAGCTTCATTTCTGTCTGATAAGTTCATATATGGGAACCCTCTGATAACAGAAATTGTCCTTGTAGTGTATTATTTTACTAAAAGCAGCATTTCTCCTTCAAGAATATCTGTAGTTTTATTAATATTGAAAAATCCTTGTGCTTTTTAGAACAGGGCAGTTTATTTGAATATGGGTGTTTTTTTGTGGAGAAAATGTACTGCTTTATGACATTTTACTTTGTGTAAGATTTTAGAGTTTGGGAAGTATAGTACTTTTTAAACTAATTTTGAGTGTTTTAGTGCTTGTGTACACTTAATGACAACTTCCCTTCATTACTTATTTCTGTGCACTTTCTTTGAAATGGGCTTAAGGTCTGACGGTGTTTTTGTGTTCTGCTTTTACTTTTGAATTTTTTGGGACTGGGTGGAGAAGTGTGTGTGTGTGTGTGTGTGTGTTGCATGTGGGCACAACCTACCTTCTAATTGACCTTTTCCAGCAGCAATTACTGGCAATCAGGCTTCTTCCTTTGCTACAGCATGGATCTTTGCACTGCTCCTGTTATTTATTCTCTCCCTGTGTCAAGAAAAAAAAACGCTTCCTCTGCGAACCATATTTGTGTCGGAGTGTTTCACATAGATGTTCTTCCCAGGGTAGCTGGGGAAACAGACCTTTTGCTAGTGATGAAGTGTTATCTTTTAGTTGGCTTACTTCCAGGGATGCTCTAGAAAAAAAGAAATAAAAAGATAGCCACTGCTTATATTAAAGATATTTATCTGTTCATAAGGATGGGCGGCCATGGAGGTGCAGCGGTTAGAGTTGCTGCCTCACAGCAAGAGGTTCTCCAGTTCGATTCTCAGCTGGGGTGCCTTCTGTGCGGAGTCTGCATGTCCTCCCTGTGGTTGTGTGGGTTTCCTCTGGGTGCTCCGGTTTTCTCCCACATCCCAAAGACATGCAGTAGGTGGATTCCCTCTAAATTGTCCCTAGGTGTGTGTGTACATATGTGTGCCTTCTGTGGAAGGTTGGGCGCCGGGCTGGCAACTCGACACGGTAAAACTCCACTGCCAATCATGAGCAGACAGGTGATCCGCTGTGGTGACCCCTAACTGGGAAAAGCCGAAAGAAGAAGAATCTGTTCATAAGGATGATTTTCTTATATTGTTCAGGACATTATTGCAAGCTTTCAGTTCTGGACATCAAAAATTCAAACCAGGTATTAAGCTAGATAAACAGTTTCCAGAGGAAAATGTCAGAGAATTCTGATATAGACCGAGACAGGGCTTCCTCTCTCTCTGATTCTGAAGTCCAAGATTCTAATTCTAAGGAAACATCCTCTCCAACTCCTTTAGAGGAGGGTTTTTTCCTGAAACTGTTTCCAGGATGAGTTATGAATTTTTGTGGAACATCTTCCTCCTGAACTGAAGAGATATTAGGATATGCTGCAAGTAGATATGCCACATACTACATCTGTTCATCCTATTATGCCAGTCTTTGAGGATGTGTTGAATGCTGCCTACAGTAATCCCGACTGTCAAGCCTTCAGTCCCCACCAAAAAGGCAGATAGACTTTGTAAAATACCGCAATCTAACAAATTTCTCATCTTAGATCTGATCCAGCAACTATTACTACTTCAGCTATAAGTTAGAGTACTGGTTAATACCAACCCTTTTCTTTCAGAGAGAGAAGGTAAGGTATTAGATTTTGTAAGCTGATTTTCACTTCCAGTTTAGCTTACTGAATTCTTAACTACAAAGCACGCATGTGGAATTCATTCATTCTTTACTTCAGAAGGTACATCCTGTCAGTTCTATTATTTTCTAATTTGTCTTTGGAAGCTAAACATGCTTTGAAGAGTGTATATGATTGTGCAGATGCTGTGTCTAGGGCCACTGCTACTCTCTCTGAGAAGATACACCTGGTGATCACATAAAGTTTACTGAAGTGATAAGTGAGAGTTTTAACTCTGCTTTAAATAAGGAAGTTTTGTGTGGCCATTCTGCTACTTGGGTTTTCAAACAGTTTGATGAAAGAGGGAAAATAATTGAGGGATTTCCAAAGATTTTTAGAGCTGTCTCATTTTGCTTGGGGAGCAGTTTCTATCTAGATAAAGGTGTAAGGCCTATGGGGACAGCTCACATATACCAAAGCACATAAATGTCAAAGAAATGTCAGCTGTGATACAGGTTATATTATCTCCCGTGTTCCCCAGGACCCTTCTAGGTTATTTATGTACCATGTCACAGTAGTGTTATCTGTAAACAGTGCGGCACCTATCGTATGCTCTGTACAGGCTGGCTATGATTATTTGGGAGATAGCTCAGGCGATGGGGAGTTTGCACCTCAATCTCAAACAGACTGCTTGGATGATTCAGTTTAGGCACCCTTTTAATGAGAAGGTGCAGCAGATGGCAAAGAAGGCAAGAAAGCCTGCTACTAGGAATTCTTAATTGTCAAGTAGATATTTAGAGCTGGTGCCTATCTGATGACCAGGGCCCTATCTGGGATTATGTACCACTGGGTTTTGAATGTTGTTTTTAAACATGAAACCTCTTAGTCATATAACATAATTTAATAATCATACGTTTTATATAAATGAAACAAACTATACTGACATTTTCAGTTGCAAACATTATACTTCACTTATCTCCTACATGGTCATTGTCAGTCATAATTTGCTCCAAGCCTTTTCTAAAGATCCTACTTTCAGTTCTTGTATTCTGTTACTATATTCACTATTTGTAGTATGGCTGGTTTAGACTTGGATTTTCATTTTCTAGTAATTGCTGTTTTGACAGCCAGCAGAATTAAACTCAGCAAGGCCTTACTATCTGTAGGCAATTCCTATTCTGTATCACAGCTCAAAATCCTTTCCTTAGTTACACTGATTTCCTTGCTCAGTATTTCAGACAGATTAGGCTGCAGGGTATTTTTAAAGTCTGCCAACTAAATACACTCCCAGAAAATGTTCCCAATTACCTCTCTCTTCTCCACACACCGAGCTACCTGAGGAAAAAAAACTTTGTAGTCTGCTTTGGGAATAAAAATACATATGCAAACACTTCCAAGCAAAAATCCTAAATCTTCTAGACTTTTACATATTTCGGAGTCATATATATATATATATATATATATATATATATATATATATATATATATATATATATTAGTGTGTGAATTTATGTAGTATTTTGTCTTATTTTCCTAACTCTTTATGCATTCTCTAGGTTTCTAAAGACTTTATTTTTTTCTCTTCACTACAGCTACTTCCCTCTCTCTCCCAAAGCTCCAGGCTCCTCAATTTGCCTATCCTGTACTAGGAGTCAAATCTTACTGCCTGACGTAAAGGATCCGCGCAATAATCTCCTACTGTCTCACCTAACTACCATTTATCTCTGTACCCTTCCAAGAAAGGAAGCCAGAAAGTATGTAATTTTCCTAATAACCTGGCTAGTATGCTTTTATTGTAACTACTACTTTCTAGCAGTCTAAGGTACACTTCCTAACTAGTATAACCAGCAGCCATATCCCCTCACTACCCTCTGTCCATTTGGTTAATACTTTCAAGCCTGTTATTCTATGTCTTCCAATATCCCAGTTAAGCTATCTTCCCATATATAGCTTTTAATGCAAATAAAATTTTACAAGTATATCTTTTCCAGCCACTAGGCGATGTCCACACCTAATCCACCTTCCATAGGGTTATCCCACTGTCTTAGATTTTACCCCTCATATTTATCATTACCTTCTCCAAAGTAAAGCAAAGTCTCTTACTGACACCACTACTGCTTCCCTGGACTCTATCCAGAACATCAAACTAACTGTCCTACAAGAATTAGCCTTTCAGTGATTGTTTTATTTTTTCTCTTGCCTAGCCCTACTCTTCTTCCCGCTCTGTTCAGCCTGTGGGCTCACTCTGCTCCTCTACCCTACCCCCAATTCCCACCCACCCCCCAGAGGTCCTAACTTTATACTTCTGTAACCACACCCACATCCCCAGATAACCAATCCAAATAACCAGTTATCTAAATTCATTGAACATTAACCAACACCCAATCCCAAAACTTCTATTGCCTAATTATTTGGTATTAAGCTACTTACATCTCCCTAGTCTGTCTAATTAAAATCCCTTCCTTCAAACTCTAAACATAACATTCCATCAATGTGCCTAAACCACATCAATCAGCTCAAGTTAAACTAATGCTCTCTCTTACACTTCTATATATCCTAACCATAGCCTACCTGCTAACCACTTATGAGCATCCCAACTTCCCACATTTCTATTACTCTCCTAAGCAAATCTCCAAACTAATCCCCATTTCCACACAACACATAAATATAACACTCTTACCTAACTACCTACTAGCTAGGTATCATTGTATGGCCCACATCAAATATAACCACTGTAAAAGTAAGAAAGAAACTAACACTACAGCCTTGCAAATCCACTATGTAGGTTAAAACTCCATTCCTTTATAGATGGTGATATTCATCCCAACCCAGGCCCTAAATATAATGTAACCACTCAACCCCAAATCCCCAGCACCCCTAGCTTAAATATCCTTACCAAACTCCCAGATTCTCTTATCATAGCCCATCTTAATGTACGAAGCATAAATAATAAAGATGCTCACATCCACGCACTTCTGGACTTACATTCGACATTTTATGCCTAACAAAAACATGGCTAAAGCCCACAACACAGGACAACAAAATCATTCCCCCAGGATATGAGGTCCTGAGACTAGACCGTAAAACTAGGAAAGGAGGGTGGTAGCTATCCTCTATAAAACAGGACTACAGGTTACTTCTCTATAATATACATCTCCACTAGATAATTCAGAAATCCTTATCTCTAAATTTCAACTCAATGCTAATAAATCAATCAACATCATCTATCTACCTACCACCTGGTAATAATGTCAACATTCTGAAACATATCCTTAGCTGGATTTCTTCAAACTTCCCACAAGAAACCATAGTCCTAGGTGACTTCAATATAGACTGGATAAGCTGTAGCTCTGAACAACCTACAATTCGCATTAACCTTTATAACTTTTCTCAAACCATAAGCTCCCCAACCCGTATAAACCCAACAACAAACAAAGCATATTAGACTGGATTCTTATAAATAACCACCAACAAACCTATAAGGTAGGAACACTGCCCAATGACCTTAGTGACCACGCATTGACTTGTATAATCAGGCAAAAGACTGATATTCCTAACTCAATCACATACAGGACAGTAAGATCTAAAAAAAACATTTTAACCCCGATCTCTTCCAAAGTGAACTTACTGCTTGTGACTGGTCTCCCCTAAAACATCTCCCAATTGATGAAGCTGTTAGTTACTTTAACTCAAAATTCCTAGCTTTCCTTGACCGCCATGCACCAAAGCAGACTATCAGGAACAAGACTAAACCTGCCCCCATGGCTTACAAGGGAAACTAGGCAAAAAATCATATTGAGAAACAAATATTGGGCTAAATGGAGAACTTCAAAAAAACCCTACAGACCAGCAGATATTTAGACGAATCAGAAATAGTACAAAAAAAGCTATTCTCTCAGAAAAAAAGAACTTCTGCTGCCAGCTACAGCAAACAAATATAAATAAACCACAAAAGTTCTGGGCTAGCATTAATATGCTTCTTCACCCTGGGCACTGTGCTACGCCTGCCTCGCTAGGCACTAATCTTGACATCCCCAAACAAACTGCCAATGCCTTTAATTCTTTCTTTACAGAAGCAATCCAATCTCTTGCTAACCAGCTATCTCCAAATAGCTCTAATCTCCCAACCACCAAAATTAACCCTCTACATTCATTTCAATTGCAACCAGTCCCAACATCCCTTATCTGTGCCCTCATCCAAAAGCTTAAACCTTCCACCCCCTCAGCTGACCATTTACCTGCTGATTATTTGCAGAAAGCAGCTAAAACCATAGCCTATCCCATTTCTATACTTATAAATAGAACCATTAGTGAAGGAACCATCCATCTGGAAAATCTCACATATTATCCCCCTCCACAAAGGTGGTAATTGTAATGAATTTTCTGACTATCATCCCATAGCATTACTTTCACCCTTGGCTAAAATAATGGAAAAGTGTATTCACAAACAGCTAATGAACCCACCTAATCCATAATAACCTTCTTGCAAACTGTCAACATGGCTTTAGACCATTTCATAGTTCTACCACTGCCCTCTTATCCTTCACAGACTGCATTAACAAAAAACGCAACAATAATACTCTCTCCTATGCACTATTTATCAATCTGTCTAAAGCTTTTGATATGGTAAACCACCAACTTCTCATAACCACGCTTAAATCTCTCTCACTAGATACCCAAGCAATAAAATGGTTCCAATCTTTCTTTAATAATAGGCAGCAGGCAGTGCTTTGGAATGGTAACATATCTACCCTCCTACCTATTACCCTAGGAGTCCCACAGGGCTCCATTCTAGGGCCTCTCCTATTCTCTATATTCATCAGTGACTTACACTTGACAATTCCTCAAGCCACCTGCATACAATACGCAGATGACTCCACCTTAATATGCTCTCCGACTACAACACCCGAATTACAAACCCTAACCCAGAATATTCTCTGTATAATCTAAACTTGGTTTCTACAACGATGCCTCCTCCTGAACACCAAAAAAACAAAACTCTTGCTTTTTACCCCTACCCGCAAGCCCTCTCCAATTGACTTCACAGTCGTATCTAATAATGGTACTCTCATATCTCCAGATCAAACTACCAAGCTACTAGGAATAACAATAGACAACAGTCTTAACTTTGATACTCACATCAACAATACAATAAAAACAGTGAATCGAAAACTAGGATCCCTCTTTAGGATCAGACTCTTCCTCACTCATTTAGCTTGAACTACTGTTGCACAAACCCACCTAACCTCAACACTCCTTTATGCCTCCCCTATCTATACTAATCTAACAAAAAACAACCTTAACAAACCAGCAATTTCCTACAACAACATCGCTAGATTTGCCACTGGCTTACCTTTTAGAACCCGCCACTGTCAAAATCTAAAACAGCTAGGTTGGCTAGAGCTACAAAACCAGCTCCAATCTTTTCAACTGACCATTGCTCATTATCACCCCCTACAACAATCTCAAAACACTGTGCTCATCGAATAAACTACTTGTTAACACTACCAAAGCAAACAAACTCAGCAGGTGACTCCCTTTTCTCTAATACAGTGGGAAAGAACTGGAACAAACTTCCCTGTGAACTTCTGTCATTGTCCTCAACAAAGCTTTTTAAACACAAACTGAAACTATACCTTAGAACACACTGGCTTTGCCCCTGCTCTAACCCTGATTAACCTGTCTCAATTACTAATAGGACCCCTTTTACTTTCCTAATACTTATTTTAAACTTCATTCTTACCAATACTATATATCTCTGTTTTATATCAAGCTTGTGTAGGTAAGCACAGAGTGTCTGCTGAATGTCCACTAATTTTTCTGTCATTTGTCAGATTTTTTGTTTTCGTTGTGTTTCACTGCTGAAATGACTTTAAATGAAATCATTTGTAACAACTTTATGTATTGACTTTTTTAGTAATGTATTAAAATATTAGGTAGTGGAACTTTTTCACTGCTGAAAGGTCTCTAAAAGAGTCCATTTGTATCAACTATGATTATTTTACTTTATAGTATTGTATTAAATATTACTGTATTTCTTTTAGAATTTTAAGTAGTGGAGCTTTTCTCCGTGGTCCTCTACTGAAAAATGGACATGTATCCAGTTAGATTAGCCCAGTCAACAAATGTAAAATAAATGAAATAAAAATATCCTCCCATTGTTTCCTTGTGAATTGCTTATCCATTCTCTATTCCCAATCCTTTCTAACCTCCTCTAATTGATTCCTATAGTTACCATGCAATATTGTATATTCCCTACTTATTCGTTTTTAATAGCCGCTTCTGTTCTAGATTCTACTAAATACTCATCAGTGCTTTCCTTTCAGTTAGGATCCCCTATTCCTTTCTCTGTGCCTGTACGCTACCTTCTCTATGGTTATCTATCTCTAGCCTGCAGTACAAATAGGTTCTTGGCCTCTTCCCATTCTTATCATTTTTCTGTCTCTAATTATTTTCTCGCAATACCATGGTTCTTTTGCCAGTTTTCTGCAGTAAATTGCAGGCCCCTCTTACCTATTCTCTTTAGTCATAATTGCAGTCATCCCTTTCAGTAGAATCTCCTTTCATTATTCCCATGTTGGCTAGGTTCTTAACCTTCTTTCTGCTACTTTGTGACTATAATATTCTGTATGGTTATTTTCCTTTTGGATCTGCATCCAGGATACCAGTCTCCTTATTTCTTGATGATCTGTCCTGTTTCATTATCATCCCTTTGTAGTTTGAATTATAGCTTTTTGCATGTGCTATGTATAGGAGCCTTAACTGTGGAGCTTTGAAATACCTCTTCAAATCAGGTAATCACAAACCATATTGTTCTAATGGAAGGATCAAAGGATCAACTTATCCAACTTAACTCTTGCCCCCCCCGAACATCCTTCAACTCTTTATTAAGTGCTATCCACAACTTCTCTTCTGGTTGAAAAAAATATGCCTGACTAGAAGCATTTTCACTGATTGTATCTTGCTATCCATATCCGTAAAATAGAGCTTCCAATTTCTCAGTTTTTTTTTTTTTTTTTTTTTACTCTCTTCCCACATATACTTTGCTGCCGTAACAGAATCCATTTTTCGTGTCAGCATAATATTGCTGAACCAATTTGTGTGGAGGCACATAGTTTTAAAGCTATTGGCTTTGTTTTATCTTCTTTAATTTTGTATCCTGAAAAAAAAAAAAAAAAACTGTTGCAGAATGTTCCACAACTCTGAAATATAATTTTCTGTTAATCAGGTACAAAATAATAGCATCTGCAAATAGTCAACTTTTCTTGGTTTTCATACCAATTATATCCTTGAATTTCTGAGTCCCTTATTTTCCATGACAATGGTTCTAAATAGAATGCAAATACTAAAGGGGAAAGACACCCCTGTCTGGTTCCTCTGTTCAGACCGAACTTAGAGAGGACCTCCCACAATTTAATTTTTCCCTCTGATCCCTCCAATAGCCTCCTAATTAACCTTATTATTGTGTCAGGGAATGCAAATGCTTCCATTGCCGTACTTGTAAAATCCCAGCTTACTCTGTCAAATGCTTTTTCTGTATCAAGATCCACCAACAACAGTGGTGATGTCCTTCAAGGATGCATCTGCAGTCATAACA
Organism: Protopterus annectens; assembly: GCF_019279795.1. Taxonomy (NCBI): domain Eukaryota; kingdom Metazoa; phylum Chordata; order Ceratodontiformes; family Protopteridae; genus Protopterus; species Protopterus annectens. The sequence continues at coordinate 811,537,119 of NC_056725.1, read as the reverse complement.
AATGGGTTGTCCTGTCGTCAGGCAGCCCTTCGGTCGGCCGGATTCCAAAGTCTGGGTCCGGCTTCGGCTGATGTCGCACTTCACCCGACGTCATCTCTGCTGGTCTTCGGGTATAAAGGCATCAGCCGACGCCATTTTCCTCAGTCTTTCTTGCCGCGCGGCGCCCGAAGCAGAAGCTGTTCGCAAGTGCCGGTCGGTCAGATCCAGAGATTATTACTACCGAATACTACTTCGAAGACTTCTAAAAAGCTAAGTACCCCGTTGGGGACTCTTTCTTGCCTCAGCCGATGTCAGAAAAAGTCAATAACTGTTTAACTTGTGGGAAACAAATACCTCATAAAGATTTCCACTCTTACTGCCTGCCTTGCTTAGGCCCAGACCACGACGTAGCAGCCTGTTTGGCCTGTGCTTCCTTCAACCGGCGAGCGCTCAGGCGTCGGTCGGAGTTTGCTGAACAGTATCTCGCCACAGCTATTGCGTACATTATGCCGTCGGATCCTCCGACTACCGAAATTGTTAAAAAACGCAAAGAAAAGGCCGACACTCGCGGTCCAGCGGTTTGGCGAAACCACGGTTAAGCAAGCCGCGAGTGTCTCGGTTTCGGCGAAACCGAGAAAACCGTCAATCTTCAGCGAATCCATGACTACTACTGAGGCTCCTGCTACCTTAGTTGAATCGGCCTCAGAAGTTTTGCCTACTACTGTGGTTCCTAGTGATTTATCAGACACCATTCCTTTGGATGTCTCTACCCCAGCACGTGGTGCTGCTAGGCCTCCTGCAACCATGTCTATTAAGGCCTTTGCCAGGGCTAAAGCAGCCAAAACTGTTAAATCAGTGCCTGTTAAGCCCCCTCACACAGGCCCACTTCTAGTTCACAAATGCTTACTCTGGCAGAGGATTTAATATCCTTAATTAGGGATCCCAATCTCACCCAGACAGGGCCTCTCAGCCCCAGAAAAGAGACCTAGAGCAGAGCCCCGAGCCAGTGTCCTCTGATTCTTCGGATGACTCAGACATTACAGATCAGCCAGAGGCTCCTTTTTCTACTTATGAAGATTCCGATGCTGAAGAATCCATTCCATCTGCCTCTCCACCAGAGGAATTTTCCTTTGGGGAAACCTTACATGCCATGAGAGAACAATTCCAATGGCAGGGACAAGATTTCTCAGATTCAAGAAAAAGGCTTAGGACATTTCTGCACTTACCACAACATAGGCCCTTAGCTATACCTCCAGTACTGCCTGTTGTGGATGATGCATTTAATGATGTTTGCACTGCTCCTGATACTTTACCTCCAGCCCCTGCCAAACCAGATAGATTTTACAGGGTGCCAGACACTCATCACCACCTATACAAGGCCCCACTTGCAGATCCTGAGACTATATCCCAGGGGCCTAAGGCAGTAGCCTCGACCTCAGCAAAAACCCTATTCCTTCTGAAAGGGAATCCAGGTCCTTAGAGATGGGGAAAAGTTTACACCTCTGCTACTCTCTCAGCTAGAGCTTTAAACTGTCAGTTTCATATGATCCAATACCAAGAGTTTATGCTTGATCAGTTAACTAAGAAGCTGTCCACTGATGACTCCTTAGATAAGAAATATGTTTTAGAAATGGTGAATAACATTCAGCAGGTTAGTAACCATTCTTTAAAATGTGGCTATGATGCACTGGAGGCTTCATTTAGATCAGCCATGACTGGCACAGTGATAAGAAGGCATGCATGGTTGAAAGAACAGGTCTTGCCGGATCATGTTAAAGCAAAGCTGTTAGACTGGCCTTATCCATAGGAGCATCTATTTGGTACACCTGCTCAGCAAGTAATGAAGAAAATGGAAGAGAAGGCAAAATCTGTACAAACAGTTAAGGATTTCTTACAGGTTCAGCCCCCAAGGTTTAGCAGGAACTGGCCTGCCAAAATTGGTCCTTTCCAGACTCCTCAAAATCTCAGAGGCAGGAATAGGCGCTCTAGAGGCAGAAATCAATCCAGAGGAGGTGCCTACAGAGGACGACAGTGGCAAGGCAATAACCGAGGCACAGACACAACCACTGCCACTGCAACAGGACAATCACAGTGACTTGGCTCTGACACCGCCTACCAGGGAGCAAATAACAGCACCTTTAGGCGGAAAGTTAGCCTTATTTTCGAAAAATTGGCACTATATCACAAAAGACAAGTGGATTTTGCAAACCATACACCAAGGTTACAGGTTCCACTTCCACACCTTACCAGTAAAAAGAGGAATGCCAAACCTACCTCCAAATCAAAAAACAGAAGCTCTAAAGCAGATAGCGCAATTAACAAAGATAAGAGCTGTGGAAAGAGTACCAATAACAGAACAGGGCAAAGGATTCTACTCAAGACTCTTCCTAGTACCAAGAAAAGAGAAAAGTTGGAGACCTATTCTCGACCTGTCCGTCTTAAACACATACATCATTGTCCCAAAATTCAAAATGCTGACCCTACAGCAACTTCTTCCCATGCTGGGCAGGGAGTGTTGGCTGGTAACTCTAGATCTCAAGGAGGCATACCTGCACGTCCCCATACGACCAAATTGCAGAAGATACCTCAGATTTCTTGCAGGATCAGAGCATTATCAATTCTCAGCATTGCCCTTTGGCTTATCTACTGCTCCCAGAGTATTCACAAAATGCCTGGCATCAGTAATCACTCACTGCAGGCTACAGGGAATCCAAATTTATCCATACCTGGACGACTGCCTGTTACAAGCGGACCACAAAAGCAAGCTGACAACAGATTTACAAAGAGTCATTTGCTTACTACAAGCCCTGGGATACACAGTCAGTTTACAAAAGTCAAGACTGATACCATCCCAAACAAGAACATTCTTGGGTGCGGAATTGGACACAGCAAAACAAATGGCATTCCTAACTGCAGAAAAACAAAACAACTCCCTCTTTACTTCTTGGCATTAACAAAGCAGAACAAACTAACAGCAAGAAAAGTACTGCAGGCCTTGGGCTTCATGGCATCATGCATAATCTTGGTCCCACATGCCAGACTGCATATGAGAAAGCTACAGTGGTACCTAAAGAATTTATGGTCTCAACACAGGCACAGCTTAGAAACCGAAATCCCACTAATCCCATGCCTGAAACAGGAGTTCCTATGGTGGGCTCAAGCATGCCAGTCAAACCCAGGCTTGCCCTTCCACAACTTTCAAGCAAGCCAAACCATCACAACGGACGCCTCAGACCTAGGCTGGGGGGCGCACATGTTGGACAAATGCATACAAGGATTGTGGACTCCAGACCAGCTGCACCTGCACATAAACCAAAAAGAAATGCTGGCAGTAAAACTAGCAATCCAGAAATTCAGACCATTCCTCAAAGAAGGCCATTTAATAAGGACAGACAACACCACAGTCATGTGGTACATCAACAAACAGGGAGGCACTCATTCATACCCCCTATGCAGAATGACTCTGGACCTTTGGAATATGGCTCTGAGCTACAACATCCAGTTACAGGCAATATTTGTGCGGAAAAGAAAACACCCTAGCAGACATGTTAAGCAGAACCACCTCGGATGCTCACGAATGGATGCTACACCCGGACATCTTCAAGGCCATCACAAAGAAATGGGGAATGCCACAAATAGACCTATTCGCATCCCCACTCAATCACCAGCTCAAAAAATTCTGCACAAGGACATACCACCCACTTGCATGGAAGGTGGACTCTCTATCCTTCAGTTGGAAAGGCCTGACAGCATATGCATTTCCACCTCTTCCTTTGATGCACAAGGTACTACTGAAAATCAAAGAGGAACGCCCAAGGATAATCCTGATAGCTCCGAATTGGCCAAGACAACACTGGTATCTATTGCTGAGGAGCATGTCTCAGGGGAGAATGTGGTCAAATACCCCTGATGCCTTTGATGTTAACTCAGAACAACTACAACATCATGCACCCAAACCTAAAAACCTTGCAACTGACTGCCTGGAACATCACATAGCAGCAACTAACCCAGACCTATCCCAAAGGGTTAAAGACATTATCCTTGAAGCCCGCAGACCTTCAACAAGAAGGAACTATGCAGGAAAATGGAAAAGATTTGTCATTTGGAGTACTGAAAGAGGAAAAGATGTGTCGAACATAGATATTGCTAACATCCTGGAGTACTTGGCAGAGCTTCTACATACAGGCCTGTCCTATTCCTCCATCAAGATACATGCATCAGCTATTTCAGCAGAATACAGCTTGATCCACCTGTCTTTTCGCATCCTCTACTCAGGCAGTTCCTCAGAGGGATCAAGAATGTAAAACCTCCTAGGAAACCACCATTACCAGCATGGGACTTGAACTTTGTGCTAGAAAAATTGACACTCCCTCCATTTGAACCAGCAGCAACAGCAGATCTTCAACACCTATCATGGAAAACTGCTTTCCTACTGGCAATTACTTCAGCAAGGTGGGTTTGAACTACAGGCCTTAATGGCAGTACAACCCTTCCTAATCTTCCATCAAGATCGGGTGTCCATGAGAACTAATCCTACATTTATGCCTAAGGTGGTATCCAGAGTGTCTTTAAACCAGGCAATCCACCTACCTACCTTCTTTCCCAATCCACAGAACAGGGGGGAAAGACTGATGCATACCTTGGATGTACATAGACAGTTACGCTACTACCTGGACAGAACCAAAGGTGACAGAAAAACTGACCAGCTTTTAGTAGCCTATGCAACAGGAAGGGAAGGAAAAGCAATTTCCAAACAGACAATCTCCAAATGGATAGGAAATTGCATAAGATTCTGTTACTCCTACCACGGAAAACCAATTCCACAGAACATAAGACCTCATTCTACAAGGGCTACAGCCACTACCACAGCTTTCTTACGAGGAGTGGCAACCAAGGACATTATTGAGGTGGCTACTTGGACCTCCGTGCATACATTTGCCAAGCATTATAATTTACCTCTATACTCTAGATCCCGAGCAGGGTTTGCCACTGCTGTACTGCAAGGGATCCTAACTACACCATAATTCTTCTTCCTCCTCCCCTAGTTTGGCTATGGTATTCTACCCATTTGTTATGACTGCAGATGCATCCATGAAGGACATCGGACATCTACATTTATGGTAGGTACAAAACTGTACTAACAGGATAGCATCTGCAGTCAGGATTACCCACCCTCCTTCCCCTCTGTGGTACTCCTAGGGTATTTACCCTCCTAATAGCTAGCTGGGGGGGGGTCTCTTATGGTGTATTTGTTTGTATATATGTACATACATTGTTATTTTTTGTGTTTGCCTTCTACTTTTTTGGAAACATTGGCATTTATCCAAAATTTAGCTTACCAAGAGGGCAACTGGCATCTGGGGCAAGAAACACTGAGGAAAATGGCGTCGGCTGATGCCTTTATACCCGAAGACCAGCAGAGATGACGTCGGGTGAAGTGCGACATCAGCTGAAGCCGGACCCAGACTTTGGAATCCGGCCGACCGAAGGGCTGCCTGACGACAGGACAACCCATTTGTTATGACTGCAGATGCTATCCTGTTCGGACATCTACATTTATGGTAGGTACAAAACTGTACTTTTTTTTTACATTTTGCTTCCCTCTGGATTATCTTTGTTCTGTTTAATGGGTTCAAATGTTTGTCTCCCCTCCACAAAAAAACATTGATCCATATCTGTCAATTTGGGTATCACCTTTGATATTCTCTTAGCCATTATAGATGCAAACACTTTATAGCCCTGGTTTAGAATCAAAATATGCTTATGTGAAGCTGGATCTGATAGGTCTTTACCAGATGGTATTACAGCCACCATAGCTTTCTTACAGGATGCTTGTGCTTTTCCTCCTTTTAAAATACTGTTAAACAAAACCTTCCAGATCTTTATCACTTTCTTCCCTCCTAGCTTCCAAACTCCCACAGAAGTAACATCTGTTCCTGGAGAATTTCCTGTATATTGGTTATGCATCACCATTTTATCTCCTCCTTGCCTAACTTAATAATTGAGCCTCATGTTCTTCTAACCTTGGCATGCTTAATTTTTCTTTAAACATTTTCATTTGTGCTTTTTCCACATCTATTTTATGAAGACTTTGATAACATTTCTGAAATATTTCTAATACCATTACAGGATTTCTGGTTATTTTCCCTTATAGGCTTTCCAAGCTTAGCAACAACCCTTTCTACTTTCTGTTGCATGAACTGTTGTGCTAAAAGCTTTCATTCATGGAGTTGTCAAAACAGTTGTTTAACAGCAGTTTTTCTAAACTCATGCATATTTTTTCTTTAGCACTCTGCAGTTGTCTCTTCCTATTCTGCACTACTTTAAGATTTCACTCCCTCTAAATAATTATTATTACTACTTGGCCGTATTTCTTTTATTTCTACCTTTTTAAACTCCTTTCATTTTTATCCCACTCGCTAGCTATATTTTCTGAAGAAATTTCTATCTCCCGTAATAACTCACAAGTAATTTACACTGCCCATTCCTCAAATTCTTCTGTTTAAAAACTAGGTAGGAAAGCACCAGTGTCTCATTTTTATTTTAGTTTTATTGGCATGTGATTTGAAATAGTTATTGGATTCCTATCAAAACCTTCAATTAAATGCACATTCCTGTGAAATATAATATGTCTTAGCATAGCCCAGTTTTTGTACTTGAGTAATATGTAAATTCTCTCCAAGCTCCTACTACTGAATTTACATCTTGCATACCAAATACACTTTTGAAGAACTTTACAAAAGATGTCAACTTTTGTTAAATGTTCCCTTCTAGCTCCTCCCAAATACATCCTCACGGTTACAAATTAAATTCTAGTCCCCACCTATAATTAATATTCCCTGCTGAAAGCTGATCATTTCTCCCAGAGTTTTCTTAAGTTCCATTGTAGCAATTTTAGGCAGAATATAAATACATGCCAGCATAATCTTCCCTCTTTGCCAGTAATGCCTTAGTAGTACAAATCTACTGTTATCTTTTTTTTTCTTCCTCTAGAACTATTGGTGCTCCTGTAGCAATTAATATAAGTACTTTCCTTTGTTCTACATATTCCACTGAATAACAATCATGGAATCCTTTATCAGTTCACATTCTCAGTTTTTTCCAAATGTGTCTTCTATGCATAGCTGTTTGTACTCTGTATTTACTACTTTTTTTTTCCTTTGATTATACCTTTGAGACCATTCACATTTCAAAGTCCTACCATTAAGAAAATAAGTTATGCCCATTTGTTATGTACAATAGCTTTTTTAAAATGTCTAGTTTCAGCTTTTGTTACATGCATATACTAATGTTTGGCAAATTGATCTTGAATTCAAATGGATATGAGGAGAAACAGTCACATTTAAAAAAAAAAAAAAAAAGACTTTTTAATAAAAACCCTCAAACAAAACTACAAACACACCCCATAACCTATTGGCTTAATATAAACACACAAAACTATGTACATCTTTCAGGTAATTAACCATCCTAATCAGAACAATTGTCCTAGATTGACAGCTACACTCACAAGTATTAGCATGGATAAGCTTAATTATAAGTTGAGATGTATTGTACAGCCTGTGCTTCTACTTAACACTGTCCGTATTTTGTTTTATCTTTAGTCCTCTCCATATGGTGAAAACAACTTAATGCTGTCAGAAAACATTATCTCTTAACCATTGAAAGAAAAAAGTATTCTGTTTTTATTGCCCTTTATCAACTTGTCTTTTATAGAAACATTAGAACCAGATACACAGTTGCCATAAGCTACAAGCGTGTCATGTTGCACTGTGAACATTGTTTGCAAAAGGAAAACTTTTGTGGTTGCATTCAGTAGTATTTTATTTATTTGCTTCCATATAAAACATGTTAGATCAAGCCAAGGGCCTTTATCCAGTCATTTCCCTCCTTCCTTCTAAACATTAAGACATGGAAGAGAGCATATGTTTTGGAGTCCCCTTCTAGGTTAACAAAGGCAAAAAAGGTCCAATATTTCCAGGTTTTCTTGTTCAGCCATTTTTCACAAATGTGATTGATGCTTTGTAGTCCCACATTTATTTATGCATTTCAGAGTTGCTGGTTTTCTTCTTCCTGTTTATCTCCATCTCCGAACAGTAGTGTCTGGTTCATTTCGAACCTACTCTTAGCTCTTTTCAACTCCTGTGCTTTTCTCTGTCTTTCAAGTGTTTTCCTTTGGAACATTGAAAAGGGTTTCACTAGCATAGTCTCTCTCTCTCTGAGCTTTATTGTCAGAAGGATAAGAAACAGAGTCCCCACCCCAGTTGATAGCTCACTTTTTGTTGGACAGACTTTTGTATTTCCTCTTTAGCATGTTCTGCATCAAAAAGTGACTGACCCTCCAGGAAAAAAAAGTATCCTGAAGGTAATGGGATACAGCAGCTTGAATCTCACACCTGTCTCTTGACATTGGCTGATTGCTGATGGGTGAATAATCATTTTCCAAAAACCCTATACTGTCTCCAATGTTTAGTGCTTTGTCCTGTCACAGTTTTGTCAGAATCAGGTCGATTGCAATTTTACTATTGGCGTTCTTGGCTGCTTTCTCATGGCCAGGAATATAGCATACACCCAGTGTGCCCTTTCAATTAACTCCTGTCCAGTTGCTTATTGGTGTTTTCATAAAATTAATAGTCTCTCCATCCAATCTCTGTGGTACAGCAGAAAATCTCAAGTTTTCCCTGCGTGTTCTGTTCTCTAATTCTACCATTTTTTGAAACACCTTTTCTTGAGCAGTCTCGTATTCAGCCAGCCTTTTCTTCATTTCGACCTCTGATTATTTTCTTGCAGTTTTATCAGCTCATCTGAACATCCATTTAAAGATCCTTCAATTTTTTCCAGCCTTTTGTTATTTGAGTTGATGTAGTTTTTCAGGATTGCATTTATTTTAATCCGCTCTGAGAACATTTGACGTATTTTTTTCTTCTAGATTACTGGAAGTCATGTCTTGCATCAAAGCTGGAGCTTGAGATGCTGTTTGCTGTACAGCTACAGGATTCTCCCCAGCCAGTGTTTTCTCCTCACCTTTTGTGGTTTATTTTCTTTTGGGTTCTCTAAATTTATTCTTTGCTGTCATCTAGGCAGTGCATATACTAGCCAGTAACTGAAATTTACCCAAAATAAATTCACTGGCTGTCCTTTCTGGGTTTGTTTTCACACTGGGAGAGCTGAAATTAAGCAAATACTCAGTGCACAGCCATCTTGGAAATTCTTCCGTGCCTTCAGTTTGATGTTATGATGCTTGGAGCTCTTCCTGAAATGTGTCCCTTGCCATCCATCCTTCAGTGCCATAATTCTGCCTACTCACTGTACATTTCTAGTGTGGCAGGTGATGAACCAGCAACAGATTCTGAGCAGTGTGGCTAGTGATGGACCACTGGCTCGTGCTGAGCAGTGTGGCTAAGCAGATTGGCGGATGAGGAATCGCTGTGCTGACGCATTCTGAGCAGAGTGGCTAATGCATTCTGAAAGGAAAGTACTAGATGGGCTGTTTTCAGGATCCCTAGTCCTCAGTGGCAGAATTTACTGCCACTTGCCACAGGTATTGTAGACTAATCTTGTGTTCCTTGGGTTGTGCAAGGACATGCTGCTGTCTATGCATTGACGTAACTGGTCTGCCAGTATTTTTCACTCGGCCACAGTTCATATTTTACCTAACCTCCTATAGTCTGTCATATAGCTCAAAATGTAGCATACTAGCTGCCGTATTCTGTGTTGTATGATGGCATTTAGAACTATATCCTAACGAGAGACAATAAGATAAAGAAAATCCAGCAAAAAATATTTGCGTAACTAAGCAGATTCTTGGACAAATATAGTAAGTTGTAGCCTTTCATAAATAAGGTCAACATATGCATCTAGACAAACCTGTTCTGTATATGTGAAAACTGTAGTTTTTGGTAGTAATAGTACACTCTTACCTATCCTGTAAAATATGTAAAAGTAAGAAACTACCCAGGTGTGAACTAAAGAATCCATAAAGGGTCTTTATGTGGCATTTTATTCAGGAAATTAACATTTCTTGAAGAATCCCCTGATGTGCTGTACAATATAGTACTACACACAGGCCAGATCCTCCAAGGAGCAGACTGCTTAAGACTCAATATAGTAACATTTAGCCCTGGTGACATAGTGGTGTCCTTTTGTATGCATCACAACAGGATGCATAGAGAGGCCATTTGATGCACTTTTGTACAAGCAGTGCAACATTTTCCTGTAACCCAACATCCCACTTTTCAGTCTTTTTTTTCACACTATTTACAAGAACCTTATGCAATCAATGTACATCAGTGAAGCATATTCCAACACACAGGAAAACCAGGTTTAACTAATCCTTGGTATCACTATTTTAAGTAAGTGACTTCATATGCAGATTAGTTTTGCTATTTTAAGGAAGTGACTTTGCATGCAGGTTAGATTCTGATGAAATCTGTGCTTTCAGAGCTATACAGATGAAAGCACTTAACCAGCTTTTGAGGCTATAACTTGTTTGAATTCATTAAATCGTATTTTGGAAGTTAACCTTTTTTTTCATGTGTTTTGGGAAGTGGTTCACTGACATGCTTTGATTCTGTAAGGTTCTTAGCCAGTGTGGGGAAGCATGCATTGAGTACTGCTACAGTATTTACAGGTAGCAACTGCCCTTACCACTTTGTACAAGTGTTATATGCTCAGTACTTTGGTTATAGAAAGAGCCCCCCATACAACCTTCCTTCCATTTTGTCATAGCCTCAACATAATGGTAAGGGAAAGGAAAGCCTTTTGGTGATGCTGGAGACAAAACAGGAAATAATAAAATAACTATTTGCTGTTGATCCCCCGGTACTACATTTACTGTGTGTACTTCTTCCACTTGCATTTTAGCCCCCAGCACTTGGGTTATTATGATAATACCTTCTTGCTTTTTCCTCTGTGCTGTTATTCCATAGCATAGCTGTCAAAATCCTAGGCCAAATCACTTCTTTGTACAAGGCATAATGTGCAGATTTTTGTGCATTTACATATTATAGTTGTAGGGCGAGTAAGCAGCATAAAATCTGTGTAAGACCATGATTCACCAGTAGTAGTGCTATTTTTTCATAGTGGAGGATTCTGGTATGGATAGAAGGTGTCCAGCTGTACTACATTTGGCATGGCACTCCCTGTCACCTCACCTTCTGTTTTCCAGGCTGGAACATCACACTCTAATGTCTGTGCTTACTGAGGTGGCAGAGACCGGTTACATGCTTTAAAGCAAATTTCATGCATCAAGAAAGTCTGCCTATTTGGGAATGTGGTGTCACTAGCGAAGCAGTGGTTTGTATACCTCTTCACAAATGAGCTACATATTGCGGCCAATCATTGTAAAAGGAAATGTTGACATTTTGATTTTGGGGATACTATGCCTTAGAACTATAAACTGGTATACTGAGCAGCCAGTGTATTGGTTTTCTGCAGTTTGAGTAAGTTCATGAATCATTTGCAGATTTCAGTTTTGAATAATTTAGAAACCAGTCTAGTATTCCCATAAAAATCTTAAAGCAGGAAGAAGGGAATCTTCTACATAAAAACGTCCCTGTCACTGAAAATAGTACTTTTCATAATAGCGTGTTTCTTTTTCATTTCCTTATCAGTAGCTGAGTGAGTTGTGTTCCTTTCTGCCATCCTCTTTCCTTTCCTTTCCCTTGGTTGTTTTCTTCCCTTCCTTCCTTCCTACTGTTGTTCTTCAGGTCTCCCATTTTGCACTTTAGTGTTCGTTTTCCTTTTGGTGTGCTCTTTCATTAGCTCCACTTTCTCTTGGCACTTTTCCTTCTTTTGCACTTTCCTTCTTTCTTGTTTAATAAAAAAAAAAATCTTTGCCTGTGTCATACGTGATAATTTAATAATTTTACATTCTATAAATGAAAAGCCACGCTAACATAATTTTAGTTTTAAACATTATACATTTCAAACATTCTACATCACTTACCTGCCCAACCATATTAAGTCAGACATTACTGAATTCATTCAAATCCTGCTTTCTTTTAAACCTTGTGCCTCCTCTGCATGCATTGTTCCCATTTTTCCTATGCAATTTGTTCCTTCCCATTCCCTTTATCATTTTCCTCTATCAATGGTCATCTTAACTGTAACTTGATGTCTCTCTACACTGACTTTTCACTATTGTACTGCCTTTCTAGTTTGTATCTGCAGTATCATGTTGTGTATGCATACTGCTCTTTTACACCCTTCTCAGCAGCACACCTGCAAGTATGCTTTATCTCAACGTGGATTTGGTGGTAAAACAGTTGAATGGAATGGGTAAACATGTAGGTTGGCAAGATGGTTTAAAGCCTTTTGGTGTGAAAACTGAGGTTACTGTATATAAAAGTTCTTGTTTACAGCTTAAAGGTTAAAATACCCCCAAATTTAGGTGGATGTAAATCAACCTGATGCAGTAATTGATTTGTATACTAGTTTGTCTTTGGATTCTGTTAGATCCTGTGCATCAGAGCTGTCATACTCTGTAGTGGTCATGCTGTAGAACTGCAAGAAAGTTGTGCTCGGGGAGACTTTACTGTTAATTATAAGTCACATCGTGACAATTTACTCTGAACATAACTGATGTGTTGATGTACTTTGTGGTGTACCACCACAGACTTGACTCAAAATAAAACAGATGTCACGTGTTGGAATATATTTTGGGTGATAAAGGGGCTGTAGGCACACAGGTGCTGAAAGATGCTGGAGGGGAAATGGAAAGACACTCTGCTTAATGGGGGGAGGTAGCTTTCTCCAACCATTATTTTACTTGCACTGCTATCGTGAATAAGAGGGACTATTGTTGACTAACTCGCCAGAAACAGGATGCCTCGTTTATTGTGGGAATGCTCAGTGAGTTCTCACTAATCAAGCCTCTTTTCCTTCAGGAGTGCATTGGGTGGTTTGTGTTTTGTGTCATCTCTGTTTGTGTAGTTTTCAGAGTAAGTAAAAGTAACAGGAGAGTGCAGGGGATCTTGCCCCTGCTAAAACACCTCCCTGATTTTTGATTAGATAGATTTAACATTTTGTTAAAAAAATCTCTCTTGTTAAGCCTGTTATTTCGGTGATTAATGCTACTTTTTCTTTGATTACTATATCTAAGTTTCTGTCGGTATTTGGATGATCCCATCTCATCAGAACGTCATTTTCAGTAATGCTGTGTGGTTCAGTTTTACTGTCTCTCTGCTACTTGCAATGTTTGCATGGTCTCCAATACAGCAGTCTGCTATGAGTATATCATAACCAGTACAAGATGTGCAGATGTTTCTAGTTTAGTATGCAAGGCATTAATACACACACATTTCTTTTTTTCATGATATCTGCTGAAATTAAGACTTTTAGGTCTTTGCATTCAGCAGTGAAGTCTGTATGTGATGTCTGCAAATTAAGTACATCTATGTACACGAGTCTACTTTAAATTAACAAAATGCAACTTGCCTGAATTTCACATAACCCAGATGAAAACAAAGTGATATTTTAACAAACACATTACAGATAGCAAACTGCCTCCTTTCCCTAGTTAAACTAACGAGAACAAAAAAAAATACCAAAGCATTTCAAACCCATCCAGCTGTGGAACTTTGCTCCCCTCACCCCCCAATGTGGGGGGCTGTGCACCAAAGCCCTCCCCCTAAGTAAATATAACCACTCTGAGATCGTACTATAGTGGGGAAAAGGGCAAACTCCCAAATACTAGCCGACTTGCCTCCTTTCCCTAGCTAAACTATAGATAATGTAAGTGTTCATTTAAATGCCACTTTGATGTTTTTGTCTCTGTTGTATGAAATTCTGGTAAGTGGCATTTCGTTAATGTGAAGTAGACCCATGTACACACCCATATCACACATACAAACGTGTGTGATATGTGTCTGTGCATATTTTTCTATTTATGAAATGTAGAGTATAAACACAAACACATTTATACAAAATGCTGTATATACTCATGTATTGGATACACACGTACATTGCTTTGATCAAGTGTCATCTTTTTGCAGAACAATTCTTATATAATTTTTGGACATAGAGAATTTAAAGAGAAATCTGTGACATGCTTTTTCTTACAGTGATTTGTTGCGGTGTAGAAAGCAATGTTTATTTCAACATGCCCAAAGGGGAAAATATCCTTGGTTGGGCATACACTTGGCTTCATTAAAATATGTAATAAATTATTCTGTTATAGTTTAAGTGATTCAGCCTAGAATCCAGATGTTACCAAGTTTCCCACAGTCTGAGAGGCACAAGATCCAAAATACCTGATTAGTGAAACAGAACTAGAAAATGGATGAAAGCCTGTGTCTCAGCACAGTAAGCTTCAGCTGGCTATTTCACTGAGCAAGTAAAAATGCATTTTGGATGAACAAACTTTTTTTTTTTTTTTGTCATTAAAGTGAGAGGTGTTAGTTAAGAGCTGTAGACTACTTCAGATCAATGTCAGCTTAGCTGGTAAGTTGGAAATTTCTCTCAATGCAAGAAGAGCTGGTAAATTGATAATTCCTCAGGCATTATTAATCTGAAGTCTCTAGTTCTTGAATAGTTTAAAAAAGGAGATTTTATGTTAGTGGCTCAATAACCTTTCTTGTTACTCCATACTGTTTTATGTATTTGTGGGTGGGTATGCTGGCCACTGGACACTAGTGCACTGTACAGAAATAAAACAAAATCTCACCATGTCTGAAACAATTAGAAGCTGTGATGTTGCTTAGTATAAGACACACTGCACATGCAAAGTTACAGTAAGCATCACTTTGTGCGAGTGAATTATCAAATTAGAGCATTTCAGTTTTTAGGTGTGCCGTAAAATAGCATCAAAATAATTATAGAATAGAGCAACACAACTTTAGTTCTTAGAGCCTACCCATTATGCCCTACTAATTATTTATTAAATTAATTCAAATAATTCTGTAATTAAGCAAAATCTGTGTGTTGTAAATTTATTGTCTTGAACATTTCTTCCAGAAAAGTGTAGCAGCAACAAAAAATTATACATTTCGGAAAATTTCATCCATAAAAGAAAACTCAAAACTGTGGTCATTATGATCCACCAGTGATCATACTCAGTTATAGCAGCTTTGACTGTATACATCTCACATGTCTTATAGCAATTAAAAGTGGCTGTAGTGAAGAATTCCATATTGCTTTATACAAATAACACACTAGTCTTGCAAAGCCAGATTAATAGCTGTTTTGTAACAGCAGACTTGGTCATTTTCAAACATAGCTGCTGTTCTCAGCAATTATAGCCACACTGAGTGTGTACACTTCAGATGTCCTGTTGTGAAAAAAGTAGTAATAATGGCCCCAGTGCCATATTTCATTTTTTAGACTGTAACCATAGTAAAGTATTACAACTTGCTTCTCACAAATGCACACTAGACCTGCAAAGCCAGAGTAGTGACTGTTTTAAATTGAGCAGATGACAAAAGGGTAAGTTACATTCTTCCACAGCCCACCCAGCAGTTAGTCACTTTGCCAGTGAAGTACAGATTTGAAATCTTACTATGATGAAATACCTTACTTACTTTATTTTTTCACATAGAAAAACTGTAGCCACAATGATATATTTAAGATCAACTTTACATGATTGTTTTTTTTTTTTTAATGAGGCAATGACCAACTGTTTACTTACATTCATCAACAGACAGCAGTACCAACACAAACGTTATTGCTACTTTGACTATGTCCATCTCAGATGTCTGATTGTGATGAGGAATAATAGCAACAATAAATGTAGTTCATTTTTTTCATTCCAGCAGTATAAGTAAAAATAATGGGG
>NC_056725.1:811436371-811503871 GCF_019279795.1 Protopterus annectens | reverse complement strand
GTACATAACAGCACACACATCAGTGTCTCTATATAAATAAGCCTCTAAGCCAAAACAACTCAAAACCTAATGCCTTGGTCATAGGAGACTCCATAGTGAGACAAACAGATGTCCCCCTCAGCAGGCTGGGTAAGGAGAAGGTCGCATTGGCTGCCTAACTGGTGCTAGGATCTGTCGGATAATGCATGCCATCAGGTCACTCAAGTACGGTTATGACTGTCATAGTCCATGTTGGAGTGAATGCCTTGAGATATGCCTTCCTGGACTATGTGAAGTGAGACATGACTGAACTCTGATTGTGTCCCAGGAAGATGTCCCTAAGCAGCATTCTACCTTCACCCAGGATGATGCCCCAATATAAACAAAAAAATTACTGACTTCAACAGTTAGCATACCTTTTGGTGTCATTTCCTGGGGGATCCAGTATTTATCTGCCTGGGAAGACATGGCCAACAGGCCATCCTGCTTTGCCAGAGATGGGTCTGCACCTGTCTCTGCTAGGCTTTTGGATACTGGCTAAGGTGCTCACCTCCCCCATAATGCCTTTTAGGCAATGTCAAAGTGACAACATTTCTGACCTAGCAAAGACCACTAGAGACAAACTCAAGGTTCTGCTGCTTATTGCCAGAAGTCTAAACATGAAACTGCACTCCCTGGAAGCACTTCTCACCTTGGAAGATGCTGATGTCTATGCAGTGACTGAAACATAGTTTACGGCCACAGAGAACACACCAGCTGTGCAAGGCTACAATGGCTTCCCTACGTTCAGACGTCAGAATGAGTCTGAAAGAACCAAAGGTGAAGGTTTATCCTTCTTCATTAAAGCCAAGTACACCACCAGATTGGTCTGATAGTATGACTGTCTTAAACTACTCCATGTCCAATTACCTACAGGCAAAACACCCTACCACATCATTGCTAGCTATAGGTCCCCCTCTATTAACCAAGAGAAGCACAATGCCTGCCTGGACTTAATGGAGTCACTCAACCATGAAGCCCAACACCTTAGCCATGGGTGATTTCAATGATCCCTCCATCAATTGGGTAACATACATTACCTCAAACATGCTTACCCAGAGGTTTCTGGACTTTGTCAATACAAATGTGCTGGAACAGATGGTCTGCACCCCCCACACACACACACTTCTAATGTCCTTGATATAGTACTCGCCAACATGGAAGGTCGCTGCACTGTCCCCTGTGTGATGATGCCCTCCCTGGTAAGGTTGTACCATAAATCCACCTTATTCGAAGTAATTGTTGGACCCCATACCCCCAAGGAGCAACAAAACTAAAGAACTTCTCCAAAGCAAACTATAGCCCACTAAGGGATGGTATAAAAAAATGTTAATATCCCCTGCAATCGCAGGCAATAATGACTGTTAGCAGAGATGTACACATATGCCCTGTATAATTTAATCATCCTGGCAATGGTATTGACTTAGCTGTATCGACCGGATTAAAACCAGGCCCCCTCTAAAAAAAACAATCCACGTTGGTGGATATCTAGTATAAACAGGTTGTATAACAAAAGGAAGAAACTGATGTCCAAGAACAAGAGGCAATTGCCTCTGCAGAGGAACTATTCCCTCTACAGATAGAACAAGCAAATCAGAAGCCTTGTAAAGTCCTCTAAAGCTAATTATGAAGCTAAAATGGCATCCCTAGCCAAGGGCAGTCGTAAAGCATTCTTTAACTATATCTGAAATCTAGTGCCTAGCTATGTGGAGAATTGGTAGTAGATGGTACTACTCACACTATACTGGAGGAAACTGCCAACCTGCTGGCTGACAGATTTGGTGCAAACTTCACCCCCCCCCCCTATTTCTACTAGTCATACCCCAAAGAATACCTGAAACCAGTTCTCTACCTAGTATTTCTAGAGAAGTCCTATATGTGCACTCCAAGGCCAGACACACAGCCTCAATGGGACCAGATAACATCCCCAGGTTGCTTACTAAGCCATCTAAGATGGGACCTAGCTGACCTACTTGGTATTCTCTTTAACCATAGCCTGAGAACTGGCTTTGTACCAGCGGAATGGAGAACAGCAACAGTGATTGCCTTGCATAAAGGTGGGCCATCAACCGACACTGGGAACTATAGACCTACAAGTCTAACCAGCATCATCTGCTAGGCCATGGAAAGGATTATCCTGGACTTTATCGACAAGGGCATAGGTGACCTTCAAACTCTAGATTCCATTCAGGTTGGCTTCATTAAGGGCGAATCATGCTTTCTAAACTTGGTAGACTACTTCAAGAAAGTCACCAAAGCCCTGGATGAAGGTAAGACCGTGCACACTGCCTGTCTGAACCTAGCCAAAGCCTTTGACACAATCCCCCACTCTGGTATCACTGGAAAAGCTCTCCCAGCTAGATGTTTAACCCTTAAATCACTAGGTGGGTAGCTAATTGACTTAACAGAACACATACTGTCAGAGTTGGTAACTCAAACTTTACAAGTAGACTATCACCAGTGATGTAGCTCAAGATTCTGTACTGGGCCCTTTACTGTTTGGAATTTATTTCTTGCAAGTCCAGGTGAAAGTAGACCATATTTGGCTTACCTAGGTACAATCACTGACTCCCCAGTGATGACTTATTACAGGAGGGGCTAACGCAAACAAATGACTGGCGCCAAAGTCATGGTCTAAAACTAAATGCAGAAAAGTGCACTGTTATACCATTTGGCAAAGCGGAATTCCCCACAAATTACAATATTGACTGTACCCTCTAAGTTCAAACTCAGTGGTGCAAGATCTGGGAACACTGGTTGACAGCAGTCTGAACTTTGACCACCGGGTTTCCATGGTGGTAAGGAAAGTCTTCTACTTTGCGCATCTCATAAGTAAAGGCATTGCATCCAGGTCTAAGGATGTTATAACCCCACTTTACTCAACCCTAATTACACCATTAATAGAGTACAATGCTCCCTTGTGCGTGTATCTCACCAGACACCTGCAGCAACTGGAGAGACCACAGAGGTTTTCTCACAAGATAACAGGGCCTCCAATCTGTGAACTACATAGATAAGACTGAAAGCCCTGTTACTGTACTTCCTATCATACAGGTTAGTGAGGAGTGACATTTACCTGGCCTACAAGGCAGTCTCTGACCCCAACCTGATGGAAATTATGCACATCCACAAATCAAATGGCACTAGGGATCTCAACCTTGCCAGTGACATTAACAGGACAAGCTGAGAGATGGGCGCATCTCCCAGAGATTGCCGCTGCTATGGAATAAACTTCCAAATCATGTGAGACAGACCTCCTCACTGACCCCATTCAAGTGCAGCCTGGACAAATGGATGGGTGACCGGAAATTCACCCTGAGGGTTGGTATCCATGTCCTTCATGGACAGGAGTAGTCAGTGCTGGTCTGTAAAGTACATCCATCTAACCAAGGACAATTGGAGGAACCTGGAATTAACATGGCTAGGCTTAGACTTCTAGGGCTGCTAGCCTAGTAACCTCCTATGAACTTGAGTGTGTGTGTGTGTGTGTGTGTGTGTGTGTGTGTGTGTGTGTGTATACATGTTCTGCAAATGCACAGTAGTTGCTTTCACAATATTCCATTACCATCATAGGATTAGCAGACTTTGCTTTGTGATAAACTCGACTATCAGTCAGACCCCAATCACATGAGGTAATACATACTTTCTCTGCCTTAGTGTCACAAAGCCCCTCAACTTCATTGGGCTTTATTGAAGACATGTAGCTGCCACATTGCAACATCGCTGTGTCCTTAAGGGGTCGATTTGTATATACCCATGGGCCTTCATCACAAGACATTTAAGGTATTATACAGCTCACTTATCCAAGCTTCAACAGGCTCAGTTTACAGATTGCTTTGTTAGTTAATCCAAGTTTGGGCTTAATTTAAATTACTGTTTATCATGAAATTTAATTGCCTACCAAGTATTTTGAGATATTGTGTAGCTTAGTGTAGTAAAAAAGAAATGTCTTGATGTACTCTCCCAGGAAAAACACCCAGTGCCCAGCCAACTCCTGTCTTAGATTGCTGGCTGCATATAGAGTCACTGCTCTGAAAAATGCCTTTGGGGCGTGAACTTAGAACTCATTCATGCATCTGTCTCTTATGATTTATTGTTCATTGCTTCAGTGCAGTGCATTTATTCATTGTATGTCGGGTCTATCCAGATGGTCGATTTACACTAGTCATGTTCTGTTTTTTATTTACCCGCAGTGGTGGTGCTGCGGTAGCATTGTCACCTCGCAGTAAGACGCTGTCCGGTTCGATTCTCGGCTAGAGCGTCTTCTGCGTGGAGACATTCGTGAATGGGTGTACCTTCGTTGAAGGTTGTGCGTCAGGGCTGGTAACTTGGCATGTAAAACTCAACTACCAATCATTAGCGGACCGGAGTTCCGCTGTGGCGACCCCTAACCGGGAAAAGACGCAACATGTTCCGTTTTTTATTTGTAGTTTTTCTTCCCTTCTGACCTATGGCTTGCTCATTTCTCGTTCTGTAATGTTGGTTTTTGTTTTCTTTTCTCACTGCTGGCAAAGTTACCTGGAAGTAATGTCTCTTTCATGTCCCTGTCTTTTTTGTAATGCATGCATGTGCTACCAACTCTAGTCTTCCAGATTTACCATTTGCTTGTGTTCTGGTTCAACACTTGCCTTCTGTCAAATTATTAAATATCCTTTTCTGACTTTCTGTCAACTAACACTGTACCTTCGATCCCCGAGTGTATGCTTGATAGAGTTTTGCTTTACGAAAAGCAAAAATAAGCATTTTGTACATTTTGACCTTCACACAAGCAAAAGTCTGCTCCTTTTGTTGCTTTGATCTCGCACTTTCCTCTCTCCTCTGCCTTTTCATTCTGTACAACTTATTAAAAATTGGAATAAAGTGTTGCTGTGTTGCGTGATTCAGTAAAACTGTTCATTCCCTATCAAAACTACAAGATCTAATGCTACAAGTCCTGACATTTTTGGGAGGTTTTTTTTCATATTCTAAAACTCACTGTTCCCCTTTCAACTGATTTTTGCTGTGGGATGTAGCCCCAGTGACATGGGGGCCCTGCCTCCCCAGATTTTACTATCTCTGAGATCACTGTACCTCTGTTAGTAGAATACTTCGAGGTGCTACCACCTCAGATTTAGTATAGGTTTGTTTCGTTTCTAGTTATAGTTCTGCTTCATGGATCACAATGTTCTCAATTTCGACAGGTTTTACCTTTTTTATGTCTGAACCTTCAAAGCCTTCACTAACACCATTAAATCTTCTATTTTCACTTTTCTTCTCCTTACTCTCATGACTTTTCAGATATAATTGTCTGTTGACAAATCTGCAGTGTGTCCCTTTGTTGTTTTCCCATTTATTATTTTTGATCATATTGCATATCTGTACCCCTCACATCTTTCACGTCAGATTTCTGGCATCTGAGCTCTTCCTTCTTAATTATATCCACACTCCGACCTTGCAACATTACAAGGGTATGTTTCAGTTTTTCTTCCATGGCCACATCAAAATTAGGTTATTTTGCTACTTCTGTCTGATTCTGTTTATTAACTCTACTAGAAATTCTGTAGGGAGTTTAAAGCCTTGCTTAAGTTCACTTGACTGCAACTTTTTAAATCAAAAAACCTAGGAAGTACAGAAATAAGTACATAATGGTGCTGTCAGTTTGTCTTACAAGGGGCCTCTTGTTTTGTTTGCTTTACACAAGGCATAAACAAATCTTTGAAATTCCAGAGTATTAATTTTCCATTAAGTTGTATTTGTTTAAAAGTAAAGAAAGTGTTTTGAGCAACTAACTTTCTTTTTGAAATAAAATGTCCTAAGCCTTTTTGATCTCGTAAAACTACTCCCAAGTACACCAAGTCTGCTAGAATGAATAATCCTCCAGGAATGTCTTTTGGCCTTTTTATGCACGGATGAACTATGACAGTAGCTGTTACATTGCAATGATTAGTTGCATACTGTGACACTGCCAGCCCAGCTGTCTGGAATTTTGTGAATGATCATATGTCATTTGTGGATATTAATTTGATTCATATGCTTATCTTACAAATGTAAGAGAACTATATGTTATGTATATTCAACTACTGGTGCAGACGTCTGTGTAAAGTGCTGAGCTAAAATGCAACCACACTGTACCCTATAGGAAAGGAACAGTAATGTATATAAACTATATACCTGTGCAAATGTATGTTTTAATAGTAGAAGCTAGAACATCGAGTTAATTTGCAAAACTTCAAGAAAATAAGTAGAAATTGTTTTACGATTTTGTTCTGTTTCAGCTTAGTGCAGACACAATGTCTAGAGCTAGAGGTTTTTCTATGGTCTTGAAATAGAAATAATTACTAGGTTTCAAATGTAAAAGTGTTTTTATTGCTCTGTGAATTCCTAGCAGCTGCACACTTCGCAGAGATGTGTATTTTTGAAACAGAAGTTTTAAATTCTAAGTATCTGTTTAGCCTGGGAACTGAAGTCAGGTGACAGACCTGATGTGATGTCATCCGAGCAAACCCAGCAGTAATGTTGAATATTAATTTAAGAACTCTGAGAGTCTATATATTTTGTACCTTGTCTTGGGACCTAGAAACAGCCATCATCTGCATTTACCTTGCTGTGTAAGTTATTTAGGGCATAGTATCTTTTGGATATAGATAGGAATGTAGTTAAGATTACTTTAGATGTTTTTTTGTATTTATTTGAGACTGTCCTGCAGTGTTGTTTTAAAATATTTCCTGTAGTTTTGAACTCTGCAGTTACTGTTTTGTGTGAGCATTGTCTTGTTGTTTTATTACTTATTATTAAATATATTCTTTGTGGCTGATATTTGTGAGACATATTTAAGCTCTTAGAGTACTTGCATATGTATTTGGTGACACTGTACAGGCCACTCCTAAATAGCCTTAGTCTTGGTCACACTTACCTTTGGACCTTTGTAAGGGCCTTTTTAAGTAGCTGATAAGTAGTGGTTGGTGGTAGTGATAACTACCTTTATAGTCTGGGCAGAAGGGGGCATAGCTAGTAAACCTTTGTCAGCCTTCCCCTGGAGAGTGTGTGTTTGTATATAAATCAAATCTGTGTGCGTCTGTCAGCTACATGGACAGGGACATGAAGCACTGGTTGGACAGTGAGGGTGCTGGAGATCTTGGCTTGACTCATCAGCTGAGATCTTAACCCTATAGCTGTGCCAGTGGGGAATCTAGAAAAAGAGGGAGAAACCAGTCACCACACTGACTGTGATCTCGGTGCACTCTTAAGGGAAGTTGTACTTTACTGTGTGTGTACTTGTCATCCTCCCATCATGTACATCCCTCATTTTTGCCAGAGGTGAGGAATGGGGCTCCTTGATTACTGGGCCAGTGCAGGGGCATCACATATTAATTGGGAATGGTGAGATAGCCATATCACATATTAATTGGCTTGTAGTGGTGTAGATATTGAATTTCTTTAGCCTGTGTACAGTGGTCACTGAAGGTGTCTGTACTCTCAATCAGCCACACAGTGAACATTCAGAGTTCATATCACAGTTGCTTTATTTTTTTTTTTTTTTTTTGTTGGCTTAGTCAGGGAGAGCAGGCAAGCATGTCAGCAGAGGAGTATGGCAAGCTGACAAGGAGCCAGTTGGCTGAGATGTGCCAGGCTAAAGGACTGGTGCATGCCAACCTGACTAAAGCAGACATGATTGCAGCTTTAGTCACTGCTGCATAACAGAATAGCAAACAGGACAATCAGACTGGCCATGGAGATGTACAACTCAGAAAATGGCCAGCCTAACCTTTTCATGGAGGACTTAAAAATTCATATGGAGTTAGAGCCAAGCATTAGAGCCAAGCATTTGGAAATAGAAGCAGCAGAGAGACTGAGACATCTGGAGACTGAGGAAAATGAAAAACTGCAAAGTCTGCAGGCTGAGGAGAATGAGAGGCAGAGGCAACATGAAAAGGAGATGCTGACTCCTCGCTAGAGTCATGGAGGTAATAGGGAAGGGAGTAACTGAACCCCAGAAACAACAAAGGTCAGTAAATTTCTTCCACAATTTACAAAGGGGGTAATTTTGATTGCATACCCTCACAAACATATAAATGAAGCGAACAGTATAATGTTGACCAAGGGAGCAGGGTATGGTTACTGACACCCTTACTCCATGGTAAATCAGTAACTGTAATTTCTAAACTGTCTGTTTAAATTATAATGTTGTAAAGAACTGTTTGCTACAATATTTTAAGTTAACACCTGCAGCTTATGGGAAAAAGTTTTGTGAGCATAGATGCAAGGCAGATGAGTGTGTGTGAGGGTGGCCTAATGGTTAAGGTGTTTGCCTTGCAAACATAAGGTGCAGGGTTTGAGTCTCACAAGGGATAATTGGCTAAGCTTAAAATGGCTCGCAAGGGCAGTTACCTTAGTAATCTATGAACCTGTGAACCTATGAATATGTTGCTGAACTAAGCACTTTTCATAGGTGATAAAATACCAATCGGAAAAGCCGGTTCCCCTGATGGCAATAAAACGATAGATGTAATCCAGTAAATGAGACGCTGAATGCTCTGCTACAAGTTCATAAACATTTATTTATAACGGTGAGTGAGCGCTTTCGCCAAAAGGCTTTATCAAACTCTTAAAACAGTAAAAACTCATTTAAAAACCTTTATAAAACGTGCAGTCCACTTTCATTGGTCAAAAAAACACGTCATATTTTAAAACCTTAAAGCAATATTTCACATGAAGCATAATAACATCTAAACAATGTATCCTGGATACAATCCATAAAATAAGCCAACAGTGCATAGATCAAAGCGCATTATTATACATGAAGTATTCTTACGCACTTTTTGACTTCTAAATATATAATGGGTTTTGAAACCCATACAATCACAAGAGGGTAAAGGAACAATAGTGAAAGTAAAACACCATGTGAAGAAAAGAAAATAAACAACATCATGGCAAATCGCAGTGTAGCGATCAAGACATATCTCTAAAATAACAAGCACCATGGATGCTGTGTTCAAACAATATCGGCAACGCGACTATCTAACATCACTGTCATGAAATCTTGCCTAGTAAACAGACTGTGCCGGAAGGTGCGCGTCATAGTTTAAAACCTTAAAACAATATTTCACATGGAACACACTGACATCTAAATAATGTACCTTAGATACAATCCAATTGGTAAGCTAGCTAAGCATGAATAAAAATGCATACTTATACAGAAAGTAATCGTACGCACATCTAGACTTCTTAATACACTTATTGGGTTTTGACACCCATACAGTCACGGTAGGCTAAAAGCGCAATAGTGAAAGTAAAACGCCGTGGAGAGGCGCAAATCGCAGTATAGCGATCAGGACACATCTCTAAAATAACAAGCATAGTGGATGCTGTGTTCAAACCAAATTGGCAACGCGACTATCTAACATCACTGTCATAAAATCATGCTTAATATACAAATTCAGCCGGATGGTGCGCGTCATAGTTTAAAACCTCAAAACAGTATTTCACATGGAACACACTGACATTTAAATAACGTACCTTAGGTACAATCCAATAGGTAAGCCAGTAATGCATGGATCAAAATGCATACTTCTACATAAAGTAATCGTACGCACATCTTGACTTCTTAATACACTTAATGGGTCTTGGCACCCATACAGTCACGGTAGGCTAAAAGAGCAATAGTGAAAGTAAAACGTCGTGTAAAGGAGGGAGGTGAAAAACGTCATAGCAGGTCGCACAACAGTGGTCAAAGCACACCTCTAAAATAACAAGTACAGTGTATACTGTGTTTAAACAATGTTAACAACACAAGTAAATAACACAGCTATAAAACCATGCCTGGTAAACATACTGTGCTGGAAAGTGCATATACACAATTAATATAATTCACACTTCATGTAACCTAACCTTAATACAATAGTCTAACTACTGTAAAATAATCTAGAGATGAAGCAAGCGACTGACCAAACAGGTCAATCAATACCTTAAATGACCTATTTGCAAATAGGACACTTCTTGTGTCAATATTTAAAAAATCAAGGATAGCCACATGTAAAATGACATATTGGAGCCTCATCGTGAGCTTACATGTATTACATAAACGTTAAAATGTTCAACCATTTTTGCTCCAAAAGATTTTTGCTCCGAGAGATACATGTTACGTTCTCCGTTCAAGTATACAGCTCACAAAATAAAGAGTACATAATGGGAGCTTCTAGGGCAACTACATCAATAAAAGTAAAGCAGTGAACACAACTCCTAGTGTACCTGGATTATTTATTTTGTGAGCTGTATATTTGAACGGAGAACGTAACATGTATCTCTCGGAGCAAAAATCTTTTGGAGCAAAAATGGTTGAACATTTTTAACGTTTATGTAATACATGTAAGCTCACGATGAGGCTCCAATATGTCATTTTATATGAGGCTATCCTTGATTTTTTTAAATATTGATACAAGAAGTGTCCCATTTGCAAATAGGTCATTTAAGGTTTTGATTGACCTGTTTGGTCAGTCGCTTGCTTCATCTCTAGATTATTTTACAGTAGTTAGACTATTGTACTAAGGTTAGGTTACATGAAGTGTGAATTATATTAATTGTGTATATGCACTTTCCAGCACAGTATGTTTACCAGGCATGGTTTTATAGCTGTGTTATTTACTTGTGTTGTTAACATTGTTTAAACACAGTATACACTGTACTTGTTATTTTAGAGGTGTGCTCTGACCACTGCCGTGCGACCTGCTATGACGTTTTTCACCTCCCTCCTTTACACGACGTTTTATTTTCACTATTGCTCTTTTAGCCTACAGTGACTGTATGGGTGTCAAGACCCATTAAGTTATTAAGAAGTCAAGATGTGCGTACCATTACTTTATGTAGAAGTATGCATTTTGATCCATGCATTGCTGGCTTACCTATTGGATTGTACCTAAGGTACGTTATTTAAATGTCAGTGTGTTCCATGTGAGATATTGTTTTGATGTCTTACACTATGACGCGCACCTTCCGGCTTAATTTGTATACTAAGCTTGATTTTATGACAGCGATGTTAAATAGCCGCGTTGCCAATTTTGTTTGAATATAGCTATCTTGTTATTTTAGAGATGTGTCCTAATCGCTATACTGCGATTTGCGCCTCCACGCTTTACTTTCACTATTGCGCTTTTAGCCTACGTGACTGTATGGGTGTCAAAACCCAATAAGTGTATTAAGAAGTCTAGATGTGCGCATATTACTTTCTGTATAAGTATGCATTTTTATTCATGCTTAGCAAGCTTACCCATTGGATTGTATCTAAGGCACATTTTTTAGATGTCAGTGTGTTCCATGTGAAATATTGTTTTAAGGTTTTAAACTATGGCGCGCACCTTCCGGCACAGTCTGTTTACTAGGAAAGAATTCATGACAGTGATGTTAGATAGTCGCTGCGATATTGTTTGAACACAGCATCCATTGTGCTTGTTATTTTAGAGATATGTCTTGATCGCTACACTGCGATTTGCCATGATGTTGTTTATTTTCTTTTCTTCACATGGTGTTTTACTTTCACTATTGTTCCTTTACCCTCTTGTGATTGTATGGGTTTCAAAACCCATTATATATTTAGAAGTCAAAAAGTGCGTAAGAATACTTCATGTATAATAATGCGCTTTGATCTATGCACTGTTGGCTTATTTTATGGATTGTATCCAGGATACATTGTTTAGATGTTATTATGCTTCATGTGAAATATTGCTTTAAGGTTTTAAAATATGACGTGTTTTTTTGACCAATGAAAGTGGACTGCACGTTTTATAAAGGTTTTTAAATGAGTTTTTACTGTTTTAAGAGTTTGATAAAGCCTTTTGGCGAAAGTGCTCACTCACCGTTATAAATAAATGTTTATGAACTTGTAGCAGAGCATTCAGCGTCTCATTTACTGGATTACATCTATCGTTTTATTGCCATCAGGGGAACCGGCTTTTCCGATTTGGTATTTTATTTCTTTTACTTGCGTGGAACCCCGTCTCTGTTTGTGGCTGCACTGCTTTGGGACTGTGAACTTTTCATAGGTGGGTGAGTGGATGTCAGGTCGCCACATTTGAAGGGCTGGCAGACCTTTTGGTGAGGGAACAAGCCCTTAGCACTTTGCCTGAAGACATGAGAATCTGGTTAGCTAATAATGTACTACTACAGATAAGTTGGGGAAGAAGGGAGACCTATACCTAGCAAGTAGGGCATCGCTGCACAGGAAAGGGACACCCAGTGCTGATCATGGGTCTAAGGGAACCCATGGTGGGCAGCCCAGACTGCCCCAACAGAGTCTGCCAGTAGCAGGAAAAGCCACTGGTCTACATACTCATGCAGGACCAAGGGTTAAATGTTTTAAATGCAACCAGTGGGGCCATGTAGCATATGGATGTCCATGGAGACAAGTTGGGGAACAAAAGGTGGAAGAGCCAGTAAGTGTGAATGACGAAATGCTAACAATAGGTTGTGTCAAGACAACAAGGGTACCAAACCACCACCCTGCAGATGTCCTTATAGGGAATGATTTTGTTAATACAGTACTGTGTGTGTGCATGTAGTTGCACACAGTCAGGCTTGGAGACAATCATGTGGGTCTGGTAGCCTGGGGGAGACCCAGACAGACTGCACACTTGCAGCCAGGACTAGTGAGGTGGTTACTTCAGGGAGGGGGCTACACTGTAGCAGTGAGACTGAAGATGAGCCACAGCTTCTTGTGGGTACTGATATTTCCTTGGACAAAGTGACTGCAAGGGCAGAGGTGAGTAATAGTATTCAAGCTGACAGTGAGGCAGTGCTGTCAGAGGATACAAGACTGCCTGTAGAAGGGGAGCTGGGAAGGGTTACAAAGAGAGGGTTGAGACAGGCTCAGCTCTCAGACCCTACATTACAAGGCCTGAGGGGGAGGTAGCTAGTGTGAGGCCCCTGATTCTCAAGGGAAGGGGGAAATCTGTATACTGGGACAAAGGGTTACTGTATAGAGAATGGACCCCTGTGAGAGGGCTAGAGGGTGGGAGAATACAGCAGTTGGTAGTGCCCAGAGCATACCTTCTGGCACTTCTAGCCATAGCCCACGTTATTCTCTTTGCAGGGCATATGGGCATAACGCATACAAAGAGACGTATTAAGCAGAATTTCTATTGGTCTGGGATTTCCAACAATGTAACAGGGTACTGCAGGACCTGTGAGCAGTGCCAAAAGGTAGGCAAGGCAGGAGACAAGGTGAAAGCTCCTACATGTGATTTGAGGAGCCATTTCAGAGGGCAGCTATAGATAATTTGGGGGCTGTGAGTACACCAAGTTCCACAGTTAAAAGTATATCCTAGTGGTAGTAGATTATGCTACCAGATACCCTGAGGCAGTGGCTCTGTCTTCCACTGAGGCAGAAAAGGTGGTACATGCTTTGTTAGAGATTTTCAGCAGGGTAGGTTTCTAAAAAGAAATACTGACTGTCAGACCTGCTGGCTTGTCTGTGGAAGTACTGTGGGGTGAAGCACCTAAAGACCAACACCTACCATCCCCAGACTAATTTTCTTGTTGAGAGGTTAAACTTTGCACTCGACTATGTTATGAGCATTTGCAGACTAGTTTTAAGAGGGACTGGGACAAAAGTCTGCCCCATCTGTTAGCTTACAGAGAGGTGCCCCAGGAATCCACAAGTTTTCACCCTTTGAGTTGCTGTATGGGCATAGGGTGCGGGCACCTCTAGATTTGATTTGAGATGAGTGGGAGGTGAGTGTGAATGCCACAAGGAGTCTGTTGTGGCATTTGTCCTAAACCTCAGGACAAGGCTCAGGGAACTCATGGGCTTGGCCCAGGAGAACCTGGCAGAAGCCTAACCACAGGAAAAGGGTCTGGTATGACAGGAGTACTCAAGCTAGAGAGTATGCTGTAGGGCAGTAGGTAATGTTCTCATTCCTATCAGACACAACAAGTTGCAGGCAGCTTGAGAGGGACCCTACAAGGTGGTAAGGAAAGGTCAGTGATGTTAACTACATGGTAGAACTGCTAGGCAGGAGGCAGGGGCACAAATTTTACCATGATGAAACCTTACCATAACAGGGAGGCCCTTGTGCTGAGTATCTGCAGTACAAGGCAGGAGGAGTCTGAGTGAGATCTATGGCTACAGGGAGCCAGCTAGGAAAATCCCAAATTACTATGGTGGAGCCTGTCGTTGCAGGCATATGATGGTACAGTGTAGCATGGTACTGGGAACAGCAATGCCAAGGCAGCTGGTATCTCAAGACAGAGAATAGGGTAAGGTATTCCCTGATAGGCTCAACCCACTCAAGCAACGTTTCTTAAGGGTCACTTGAAAAACTAGCTTGAGTTTCAGGGAGTGGAGAAATGTGATGCTGCCAGCCCAGCTATCTGGATTTTTGTAAATAATCATATGCTGTTTGTGAATATTAATATGATTCATATGCTTGTCTTACAAATGTAAGACAACTTGTGTTGTGTTATGTGTATATTAAACTACTGGTGCAGAAGTGTGTGTAAAGTACTGAACTAAAATGTAACACGGAGTACCCTACTAGAAAAGAACAGAAATGTATATAAACTATATACCTCTGCAAATGTATGTTTTAATAGTAGAAGCTAGAGCATACAGAGTTAACTTGCAAAACTTCAAGAAAACAAGTGTAAGTTGTTTTACAATTCTGTTATCTCTTTCTCTCTCTCAGCTCAGCGCAGACACAATGTCTAGAGTTAGAGTTTTTTCTTCGGTCTTGAAACAGAAATAATTACTATGTTACAAATGTAAAAGTGTTTTTATTGCTCCATGGCTTTCTAGCAGCTGCATACTTCTGAGAGAGAGATGTATTTTTGACACAGAGGTGTTAAATTCTAGGTATCTGTTTAGCCTGGGAATTGAAGTCTGGTGACACAGTGATGTCATCCGAGCTAACCCAGCAGTAATGTTGAATATTAATTTAGGAACTCAAGAGAGAAAGTGTCTGTATTTTGTATCTTGTTTTGGACCTAGAAACATCCTTCTGCATTTGCCTTGCTCTGTATGTAAGTTTTATTTAGGGCATAGAATCTTTTAGATGTAGATAGGAATATAGTACAGATTACTTGAGATGTTTTCTGTATTTCAGACTGTCCTACAATTTTGTTTTAAAATATTTCCTGTGATTTTTGAACTCTGCAGTTAGTGTTTGAGTATTATTTTGTTCTTTTATTATTAAATATATTTAAACCCTTCTTTGTGGCTGATATTTGTGAGACATATTTAAGCTCTTAAGAGTACTTGGATATGTATTTGGTGACACTGTACAGGCCACTCTTAAATACCCTTAGTCTTGGTCACACTTACCATTTGCACAGTAGGATTGGTCACCCATTGTAAGGGTCTTTAAGTAGCTGATAAGTAGGGGTTGGTGGCAATGATAACTACCTTTGTAGTCTGGGGAGAAATAGCTAGTAAACATGTGCCAGCCTTCCTCCGTAGTGTCTGTGTGTTTGTATATAAATCAAATCTCAAAATGTGTGTCAGTTACTTGGGCAGGGACAGGAAGCACTAGTTGGACAGAGAGGGTGCTGGGGGTCTTGGCTTGACCCCTCAGCTGAGATCTTAACCCTACAGCTGTGCCGGTGGGGAGTCTTACTGGGGATCTGGTAAAGAGGAAAAAACAGCCCCCAGACTGAATTTGATCTGTGTGCTCTTAAGGGAAATTGTACTTCACTGTGTATACTTGTCATCCTCACGTTTGAAGATTGAGGCTCCTTGATTACTGGGCCAATGCAGGGGCATCACACATACCAACACACAAAAACCTTCATAGATTTCTGAATAACCACTGTGTCAGTGACAAGGAAAATGTGGGAGCTGCATCCCACACCCATTACTTCAGATAAATCCTTTCATAGTTGTATAACATTCCTTGTTAGTTGTACTGTGGAGGCAAGTATAACAGTGGCAGAAACTTTTCCTTAATTACATGCTTTCAGCATGTTCCTGGCCAAACACTTTTCAAAACTGGAATGGCCACAATGCTTTCTCATACAGGGAAGGAAAAAAGGGGCTCAAAAAATAGAAACAATGCTGGCTGTCTCAAAGCCTTGTCCCAGTTCAGTATCAAACGGGTTACTGAAAGGTGTTTTTTGCCTTGCGTATACTGATTCAGCAAACCCTATTCTGCCAGATCTGTTGCACATTTGCAAGTCCAGTGGTATCATAAACACCCACTCAAGGAGTCCCAATCTCTTTTGCAAAACAAGTAGAACATGTTGGAGGGATAGTTCCACTGAAGCAGTTATTTTCTGGGATACATGCCCATCTTCCATTCCACATAAAGCAAAATATTTCTCTTACTGTATTTTTATGTAATTTAAATGGATAGATAACCAGAAATGAATCCCTGGTTTAACACCATTGCCCTTCTTGGTTAGGTGAAACATGCAAATGCCCCAAACATATCCATATTCAGTCCCTCTCTGGGTTATTCCTATGCAAAATGTAAAGGCTTAACACTACCATGGGAATGCAAATCAAGACTTCTTAATATATTCACAGATCCAGTAGGTAGTAAGTAGCTATGAACTCCACATAAAACTGCTAGCAAGTTCCAGAGCTAGCAAAAAGACATTTGCACAATGTATATGTACCCACGACAAATGAAAGCAGTTGTATCAGCAGAAAAACCTTTATTATACTGTTGTAAACTGACACTCCAGCTGATCCCATATACTGATTCTTCAACTATTGAGGAATACTAATCAATACAGATCATGTCAAACCAGATATAGTTTCAAACGTGTGCATTTTAAATGTGACAGTAATGGATAATTATTTAAACAGAGAAATATTTTGATTGTTAAACATAGAAACAGCAGCTCATGTATGATCCAACTAGATAGCCCTGACAAAACAGGAAAATATTTGTACATGTTTGAAACCTCATTTTATCAAATCATTTTAAGAGGTATGTAGTTTCCTTGGAAAAAGCAACTTTTCAGTATATTGTCTCTTGAATGAATGAAATGCACTGTTGTGCATGCAAGAGCCAATTTGCTGAAAC
This sequence comes from Protopterus annectens, assembly GCF_019279795.1. Taxonomy (NCBI): domain Eukaryota; kingdom Metazoa; phylum Chordata; order Ceratodontiformes; family Protopteridae; genus Protopterus; species Protopterus annectens. The sequence goes on along the minus strand of NC_056725.1, from coordinate 811,486,859 downwards.
AGTTCTATTTTTTCCATGTGATATCTCTATCTCCCTTCATAGAGACTGAGGTGTGGCGGTATCTTTTTATAGATCTTTTGTTTCTGTTTGGCAAGATCTTTGAGGTGAGTCCTGTATGCCTGTGCTGTGGGACATCTGCAGCTTTTTGTTTTTTAAACCTTATTTGAAGCCAGTACCGTAGTAAATTGGACAGTTGTGCTTTGATAAAACTGAGAGCTTCAGAGCGTAGCTAGACTTCCCCATTTATATTGTGCTGCTGATCACAAGAATGAGAAAACGTCTTTAGCTGGAGTCTGGTTTCCTTGCTTGAATGCTTTAAGGTTGTATGTATCATGGCCATTCAGGATTCATTGTACTGAAACATTTTTTGTCGGCAGGTAAAATTTGCATCTATAATGATGGCTTTGTGAAAAAGAGGGTTACAAATATTTTTCCGTACAGAAATTGCTTACGTAGTACAAAGTGTCCATCTTTGAGATGACAAATTTGTTATGGACCTAGGATAAAGAAGAAATGTACATCTAACAGGGTTAGTACTTTTCCTTGTAAAGCCTGCAAAGCATGCAATATGATCTGCAACTCAAATTAATTTGTACATCCCTTAACACACACTGTATATAGTTTGAATACCTATGCTGATGGCCAAATAAACTAAATTACTTGTTTTACAAATTGCAAGGTATGTAGGAAAACCAGCAGGCTTTTGAAAAAATGTATTTTACAGCATGAGTGACATTGATTGGAAAGATTTCCATTGCCTTGCAAACATATATTTTTAATAATCCAGGGCATTCTTTTACTTTTATGGTGCTGGAAATAGTTGAAGAAAGTTTTGAGAAGTGGGGACATTGTGAACCATACTGATGTGGCAGAAATTTAAATGGATTGCCAGATTACAGGCTGATAACCCCAGTTTAAATGGGGTTGTACCTTTTAAAGCCCACTTTAAAAGCTCACAGGCTTTCATTTCAGAGTTATTTGATCTGATTATCTTTATTGGCTGTTTGTTTAAATTAAGTTGATTTTTTCAGATGGAGTAGATCTGATGAAGCACTTATGGTGTGAAAGCACTAACCTTTTCTTTTATGCCTCTGTTGTGCGTTTATTTATTTATTGGATTAAAGTATATGTTTTTAGCCATGTTGGTCACCATAATTTTTTTCATTGATTTTATTTGTGCAAGATTGACCTGTAGCTGCTTGTGGTATATTTTTGTCCACTCAAAGTTCTAAGAGCCAAAAACCTTCCCTTTTTTTTTCCATAATAAATCTTTATTGTTATATTATTTTCAAACACAAATAAGAACAAAAATAACATATATTCACAAATCAAGCATTAACTAATATCACTAATAACCACACTCTATATACAATATTTACAAGAATGCTTCCATGTAATACAGTTAAATATAAGAATAAATGCAAGTAATAGACAGTTGATTACTAAATTCTCTCCACACACATACATAATTATTAATATTTCCAAGTTGAAAATACTATGCTAGTATAATATTAAAAAGCTGTTCCCAAATTTTTGGATTATTAACATTTTTATTTTGTGGGTTTAATAGTAATTTGAGCCAATATATGTTTTGTCGCTAGAACTCTAAAGTTCTGCCATGAAGTTTTAGATGGGTCTAACCAATTTGAAGCTATATAAAGCTTCATTAATAGAAAAATATTAATATATATAATAATTTGTGATATAGAGATCTCTCTCGGGGGAATATGCAGAATCATAAATTTCCATGATAACATTGTACTCTGGTAACCCACCTTTTGAAGTTGGATCTTAAGGGAATTCCAAAGTTTGAAAATACATTTACAACTCCAGAACATATGAAGAAGATCAGCTGGTTGATTCTTACAGTATGGACAAGTTGGTGAATTTTTGGGATTAAATTTATGCAGGGTAAGACGTGTATAATATGCATTGTTCCAAATCATCAACTGGGTATATATTAATTTTTGAAGAGAAGTAGATTTGATGGTCAAGTCAATTGCTTTTAACATATTACTTCTATCTGTCAGTAAGATTTTCTCTTCCCAGTAGTTTGATGACAAAATTTTATCATGAAATTGAAATTCTTTAATTGATTTGCTGTCGTGATATATTTAAGATCCTGTTGGAGAGCTTGCCACAACAAAGAGCATCTATTAATAGCCTCTTCTTCCAGTTTAAAACTTTTAAAATAGCTTATAGTGAGTTCTCTAATTTGTCTCAGAATAACCAGATAATTTTTAGGTAAGTTAAGTTCTTGTCTTATTTGGTTGGCCGAACTGTCATGATGTTTATATATATATATATATATATATATCAATCAAAGTTAGATTAACTATCAATGGAAACTTGTTGAGATCAATTAGTTGATTATTCAATTTTTTTAGGATTCTTATGAAAGGGTTGAAAAACCATCATATGTTGAACCAAATCTAATAAATGAAATAAATTATGTAAAGAGAGTATGTTCGTTTTGATGTGTTCAGTAATCCCATAGAATTTCAATGTATCCTTACCTAAAAAAAAGTATTGCTTTAGGATTGATATTTAACTTTAGAATATATTTATAATTCAGAACTACCCAAGGTGGTGTCCACTTAGTATTATTTATATCATAATTGGCAATTCTTAAAATTCTATTAGAATTTACAATTAAATAATACATTTCAAAATTAGGTAATTCCAGTCCTCTATTTTTTGGGGTCATTAATTTATCATAAGATATCCTGGTTTTCTTTGGTTCCCGAATTAATTTAGCCAATTCTTTATGAATCCGTTTAAAAAACGACTTCGAAAGTAATAAATTGGCTGACCTAAAAATATACAGTAATCGTGGTAATATGTTCATTTTGATAATTGAAACTTTTGCTAATATTGGCAGTCTTAAATTTTTCCATCTCCCAAAATCAGAAATTATTTGTTCCCAGATTGCTTTAATATTATTATTATTATAAAAGTCTTTATTGCCCGTAGAGAACTTACCTAGATATTTAATATTTTCTTTAAATGATACCTGTCCCACTAAGGGCAATAACGAAAAGGGTTTAGGTGTCTTTAAAGGGAAGATATTGTTTTTTTTTCAAGTTAATTTTATAATTAGACACTTTTGAGAACTCATTAACAGCCTTCAATAATTTTTCAGTATCTGATAATGGAGATGCACAATAAATGCTAAGATCGTCAGCAAAAGCTGCCATTAATATTTTAGTTCCATAAATTATTGGGACATTATGATAAACATTTTGTTTAATATATAAAAACAATGGTTTAAGATAGATTTTAAATAATAAAGGGACAAAGGGCAACCCTGGCGTGTTCCAGTCTTAATCTGTATTCTTTTAGAGAAGTTTTTATTAATATACAATGTAGTATAGGGATTACTATATAATATTTGTAACATTTGGACAAACTCATGTGATATATTAAAATACGGTAAAAGATCAAACAAGAAATTTGTATCAACCCTATCAAAGGCTATCTGGGCATCAATTATAAGGGCATAAATATTTAAATTATTTTGCTTAGCATGCTCTAACATAGTATGTAGTGTGAGTGTATTATCACTGGTTTGTCTACCTGCCATAAAACCAGTCTGTTCTTTAGAAATGATATGAGTCATGATTCTCTTCAGTCTAGATGCTATAATAGAGGTTAGAATTTTCATGTCTACATTTATTAATGATATCGGTCTATAATTATCCGGATTTTGAGGATCTGAATTGGCTTTATGTATAAAAATAGTTTTTGAGGCGTTAAGGTGTGGATCATTAATTTTATTCCTAATTATGTAGTTAAACACAACTGAAAGTATCTTACCAAAAATATCTGCAAATGTTTTATAAAATTCCACTGTCAAGCCATCAGGACCTGGTGATTTATGTGATTTCATATGCTGAATTACATATACTATTTCTTCTTCAGATATCTGTTTAACCAAGTCATTTTGAATGTCCTCTCCTATTGTTGGAAACTTAATTGACTGTAGAAATTGTTCATAATTCCTGTTAGGGGTCATATCCTTTTGTCCAGCATAAATATTAGTGTATATTTTCTCAAAGATATTAAGAACCTCCTCAGTTTTAGAATATATTTTATTATTAAACTGTATTTCCGAAATCTGCACGATTGGTTTTGTTTGATTAACGATCCCTAGCTAACGCTCTCGATGGTGTTTGAACATGATTGGTATACCTCACTAACGTCTTGTACTCTTGAAATGTTAATCTACTATTCTGAAGTAAAAAGAGATCCTTTTGACATTTAATCAGTTCCTTCTCTGTTTGCTCATTAACATCTCTAATCAGCTCTTGATCAAGTAATTTAATTTTTATTTCTAAAGTTTGAATATCTTTAATATCTTTTTATAATAAGATGCTTTTTGCAAAAGTGTCCCTCTTATTTGAGCTTTAACTGTTGCCCATTCAATATCTGGGGCAAATTGTTTCCCTAAACCAATCAATAAGTCTTTCAGGTACTTTGTAATTTCCAGTATTATATGCTCCTTATTCAATAGATTTGGATTGAGACCAATTATAACCTCTTTGTCTCAAAGTATCTTTTACCCCCTTAGTAAAACTCAATGAAATTTTAGAATGGTCTGATATATAACGGGCATGTACCATAACTGTAGGTTCTAGATTGATCAATACTCTTGAAATCAGGAAGAAATCAATTCTGGACCACATTTTATGACATGGGGAATAAAAGGTAAAATTGTTTGTACTATTATCGTTATTCAGATAGTGAAATGGATCGTATAATTGAAAGTCTTCTTTAAGATCATTCAGTGCTAATAGAGCATGCTTGCTAAATGCTCTTTGTGGACAAGATCTATCCAACTTCGGATTCTGGTAGGTATTCCAATCACCTCCAACAATTGCATAATATCTATCAAATTGTGTTAAATTGAATATAGTGATGCTATAAATAGTTGTTGGTCATTACAGGGAGCATGTATATTTAAAAGTAAAATAGGTTTATCAAATAAGGTAGACGAAAGAATAACATAGCACCACCGTCCATTTTTATCTGTATTAGAATCTAATATCTTTTCCTTGTATTGATCTTTAATAATTATGGCTACCCCAGCACTATTTGACTTACCTTCAGATACTACTACTTCTCTAATCCATTTCTTTTTTTTAACATTACCCCATTGATCATTCATTAAATGTGTTTCTTGGAGTAGGATAAACCACGCCTTAGCCTGTAACAATCCATGTAACACCAGTTTCCTCAAGTTCTGGAGCCCTTTAACGTTCCATGAATCTACTTCCCACATTTCAAAGATTTACTGTAAGATGAAAGTTTTGGAGAGAGAGCATGGAAAAAACAAAAAAAAAGTAAATTCAAAACCATACATAATCTGGAAGCAATCCTTATATCCTATCCTCAACCAGTGCATACCCACTCTAACCCCGGACCAGGAGATGAATAGGTCCTGTATAATATAAAATGACAAAGGGTTTAAAAGAAACAACAGATATAAAAACACCGCAATGTAAAATTTCACACATGTATCACATTTAAGACCTATAAAACCTAACTTCACTACGACAAAGCCTAAACTAAACATTCCCTAAAACACTGCCATAAACTACATCTCTTTGGTTAATTACTATTTAAACAAATCAAATTAAAAATGTAACAGTAGTACATGTAAAAAGAATAAAGTAAAAAAAAATAATGCATTTTCAGTAGGTTATAATAATGCACTTTCAGTATAATAATGCACTTTCAGTTGGATTAGCTATCTATACATAAACCACATGCATTAAAAGAGAGAAGAGAAAGAGAAAAAAAATACTAATATATATATTAAAGCAAATAGACAGCAAATTTATTAATATCCTTTGTTATACATTCACCTTATACTAGTTTCATAATAAAGCAGGCTTCTAACTAAAATAATGAAAATAACACAAAACATTAAAAACTATGCTGAAAGGTTAAATAAACATTGCTAAATCCCTGCACCCGCTCTAGTTTCATAATAAAGCAGGCTTCTAACTAAAATAATGAAAATAACACAAAACATTAAAAACTATGCTGAAAGGTTAAATAAACATTGCTAAATCCCTGCACCCTCTCTAAATAATATAACTACAAAATGTTGACTGAAAGTTAATAAATGAAGTTCCTAACAAGTTCCTATGTGCTTAAATTACTATAGAACAGTGTTATTTAATGTTAAATAAGCAAGAGAGTGTTTAAAACAGTTCTCTTTGGTTTTCCAAACCAGGAAGTCCTGTAAAATGCTCGCGACGGGGGACCACTTTTGTAGACGGACTCCCGGAAGTGCCACAACAAATCTACACCCTCAACAGCATTTTAAGCACTTCCTGTCTTCCTCCTCATTGAAAACAGTTCGTAGAAGCCATAACATGTCAGGAAACAAGTGCAGGAGATCAAGATAAGGAAAAGCAAACAGTTTTATTGCCCAGGAATAGGCCTAAGCTTCACTAATGCAAACAAAAGATTACCCAGTCCTCGAAGCACAGTAAACATAGCAGCATGCCAGTCCCAGTAAAAGTTCAATTCAAGTCACTGATGCAGGTAAAGCCTTGAAAATTTTAAGAAATAGATTTCTTGCCTCATTTTTGGTGGAAACAGAATGTTTAGCCCCATCCACTGTGAATATAAGCATATTAGGATATTTCATTTGAAACTTCATTTGTTTGTCAATAAGAAATTTGCAGTAAGGAGACAGAGACTGTCTAGCCTGTCTGATCTGTATAGGTAAATCCTGTGTCAGAGATATTTTATTGTTTTTCCACATAATATAGCCTCCACCTTGTTTTGCATTAATATGTATTCTATTTACATCTTGATAATTAAGCAGTTTAACATACACAGGTCTAGGAAAATTAGATGCTTGTACCTCTCTCAAAGCTCTGTGTGCTCTTTCCACGATGATTTGTTTCACAGTATCAGAATCATTTAAAAGCACTGCAAATATTTGTAGTATGGATGGATTCAGTTCATTATACTGAATGGATTCAGGAATCCCTCTGACAATGATATTGTTTCTCCTGGATCTTGCTTCTAGGTCTGTAAGCTTACTTTGTATAGCCTGTATATCCACATCATGCAGATTAGTTTTTTTTTTCCAGTAAAACTAATTTGTCCTCACTATCAGAAATTCGAGCCTCCGTCTTGTCCATTCTTTCCAGCAACTGAGTACATGAAATTCCAAATGATTGTATTTGACAAGTCAGTTCTTTTAAAGCTTCTTGTATAGGCAGAAGTGCAGTTTTGATATCCTCCATATTTAAAGCTTGATCAGCTTTAGTTTTAGTCCCTAGTTTCTGTTGTTCCTGTGCTTTAGTAATTTTTTGTCGTTTAGTAGTCACATCTTTTTCTGGTGATTGCAATTCCGATAATTTTGTTTTAGTCGTAGTTATATCCATGCTTTTGTCTTCTTTTGACATCTTATTGGAACATAAAAAGTTGCAATATAAAAAGCACACGGTTCCTTTGTGTATTCCTCTCTGCAGAGCTAGCTAATCTGTTGTAATCCAATGAAATATATTCCTTTTTTCCGGTTTTTCTTCTCAATCCAGGATAAATAAGTGTAGTTAGAGTACGTTTATCGAAGTTTTGATGTTGAAAACTTTGTAGTATCCACTCAGGGTTTTGATTTCCTCAGGTTAAATGGAGAGCTGCAGTTCAGCAGTGTTCACAGAACGGCAGCCATCTTTGAATAAAACCTTCCCTTCCTGACAAATCTGCCTCAATCTGACATCCAGTTTCCCCTTCCCCAGGCCAAATTCCTGTGGCCCTTAGGCTATAACCCTTCCTTGTTTGGCAACAGATTTGCTTGATGGAGATAATCCAGACATCTATAGTAAAACTTGTTGTTTTGTGCCTTGAAAGTCCCTTCCTGCATTTTCTGGCCTTCCTCAGTCTTCTCTTTGCCAGCTTCCTCATTTGCCTTTATTTCTGCAGGATTTGATGGATCTGGGAACCATCCAACCTTTTCCCTTCTCTCAACAGGAATCAGATTTTTTTCCAGAATGTTTCCGGTTGTCAGGAAGGAGGGATCATGTAGGCCCTTCCTAGACTTATCCTTTCTCAACACCTTTTCCAAGGTCCCTTCCTTCAAGATGTCTTTTTTACCTATGTTGCTTTCTTGAGGTTTTCTTGTATCTCTGGATTTGAAGGACCCTTGCCTCTATATTCCTATTCACCCTGTCTTTAAGAAGTTTTTACATATTTTTGTTTCAGTTCTCAGCTTTACCTTTTGTTCATTCTTCAGCTTCAAGCATTTTTGCCAAATGTCTGGCCCCTGTGGTAGCCTTCTGCAGACTTCAGGGAATTCAGATATTCCCTTATTTGGATAACCTAATTCAAGGCCCCTGTCAGAAGCTCCTAATTCAAAATCTACATTGCTGGTTCTGCCCAATGTGGGGTTCACCTTGAATATCAAAACGTCTATGACTTTCTCAGGACCAGATGTCTTTGGGTTGCAGGATTCTAACCTTTCCAAGTTTAGCTGGTCTCCCACTGCCCAAGATCCTCTTTTAAACTGCTTTTTCCCCCCTTTGTCTTCCTTTTCCAAACCTTTCTATGAGCTTCCTATGGTTCCTTTTGCCAAACTCCACATAAGGAAATTTCAGTGGTATCTCTAGACTGACTCCATCATTGTCATCCTTTGGAGTATCCAGTCCCTCTCTCTAACCTTGTCTCAAGCTTGAGCTCTGCTGGTGGATTCATCAGATTTCCCTGAATCGAAGACTGTGGAGTTGTACATGGATGCTTCCAATCACTGTTGGGGAGCTTCCTCCAACAACCTGAAAGTCCAGGGTCTTTGGTTCCATCAACAACTGACAGACCTTACCAACATCAAGAAGGGCTATACTTCTAGCTCTCCAGGCTTTTCACTCTTTGGGTTCCAGGTCCTCCTAAAGGTTTTTATAGACAATAGCACAGTGATGTGATACGTCATCAAGCAAGAGGAGCACAAACTCTTTCCTCCTTTGCAGGCTGGCTCTTCAGGCTTGAGTTTCTGCAGTCTGCCATCACTTGTTTTTTCGAGCAGTTTACATCCCTTCAGCACACTGTCTGGTGGTAGACCATTTGTGCAGATCCAGGACAAATCCTCATAAAAGGCTGCTTCACAGGGAGGTGTGTTTGGATATTGTACATCAATGGGGTACATCTCTGGTAGATCTTTTCATTTCCCCTCTAAACAGACAACTTCCCCAGTTCTGTTCCAGAGTGCCATGTCCTCTAGTTTGGAAAGTGGACATCATGTCTTTTTCTTAGAAGGGGATCTTTATCTGTCCTCTCTTCTACTACCATAGGTCCTGCACAGGATCATGTAGGACACTCCCAAAATGTTGCTGAGGACTACCTTTTGGCCTAGACAGAAGCTCACCCTTCTATTTCACCTGGCCAGGGACAGTTGTCACAAGTTAACACACAGGCTGGATCGTCTTGCATGATGCAAGGGATCTCCTTCACCCTCACTTGTCGACACTTCAAATGAACTTTGGTTGATTAGGATGTTGATGCCTTTCAGGCACCAAATTCCTGAGGACATGCTTTGGATTTTGCAGGAGATCAGAAAACCTGAGAATCCAATTTGGTATCTCAAGCATGACCTGGACCCTTTTTCCATGGGGGAAGGGCCCCTAACATACTTTCTTGTTTGTGAGTTGCTCAGTTCTTGTTTGTTAAAGTTAATTGGTCAGCCATTTCTGCCTGTCTGCCTATGAATCTACTTTTGGCTTCTAGTTTTGTAGTCAAATGATTTTTAAAAGGCATCCCTCAGGTCCGGTCTCAAGAAAGCTTAAAAAGTTAACTGTCACCTTCTGAGTCTGCTTTTTTTTCACTGCAACATTATACTTGGAAGACTGCATTGTCGGTGGCTATTGCTTCTGCCAGAAATGTCTCTGTACTTCAAGCTGTCATGGCGGTTCCTCAATTTTTGGTTTTCATAAGAGCTGTGTGTTAAGCCTCCTGTTATGCCCAAGGTGGTTAATGATTTGTCCTTGTATCAGTCCATTCATCTTCCACACCCCCACACTTCTTTTCAGACTACTATTGAATGTGTTTGCTTTTTCACATACTAGATTTACATAGCTCAGATATTACTTGGACAAGTAAAAGTACATCAGGAAATCTGGGCAACTTCTTTTCCCTTTCATTTCGTGCCAGAGAATTGGATTTGGTAGCGTCTAAGCAAACCATTTCCTCCTGGATTTCTAAGGCCTTTTGTTTTTTCCTATTTTCATGGCAAGCAGTTTTCCTCTTCTGTGGACAGTGGACTCTACTGGTGCTTTTTTCAGGGATCTAGAGTCTAGATTCATCTAAGAAGCTGCTACTTGGTATTCTCGTTACACTTTTACCAAACATTGCAAGTTGGATGTCATTTCCACGGTGGGTTTTGCCAGGGCCATCTTTCATGGGTTGTGGAGGGCTCTTCTCTACCTTCTTTCTCACACATTTTCCAGTAGCTTTTGTACTCTCCCAAGAGAGAAGAATACTGAAATGGTGATAAGGAAGGACATAGTACAGTTGTGTAAGATCCTACCATAACAGTAGATGTCCTACTTCTCACTATTGCTTCCTCCTGACCACTATTATTTTGTTGCCCTTGTTCTGACCAAGGAGTGTCTCTTCTGTCCTTTTCTCCTTTTCCCTTTCTGGATGTACATGTTATTGCCTTTGCTGGGATTGCTCTGGTTCTTCTGTGGCACTTCAGTTCTAAAGATTAGGTGTTTGTCACATATGTACCTTGCAACTTGCATATAGGACATGCATCTAACCTACAACGCCTGGAAGGTGGTAAAGGCTTTGGTATGCTGGGTGAATGTTTGACTATCCTCAGCAGGATATCCCAAGAGTAAATATTACCTCTACGTCTTTGGGTTGGTCATATGTAGCCTGATATTGTAAACATATTGCCTTTATAGGTCCTGTAGGAGGCTCATTGTTACGAATGATACTGGATGTACAAGAGTGTGCAGAGCTTCTCTTTATGGTGCAAGTCCACAGTGGCTGAAAAAAATTTGCTATAACAGGTATTTGTAAGGAATGGCTTCACTCAGCAAATTGTGCATGAAGTACAGTTCAGTTCCAGATCAAGAGTAACATTTGAGGGTCATTGTAGTAGAATACATTGCTAAACTTCCCCTCACTTTGGTCTCCACTTCCACTTAGTCACAGTCTTCCTTCACAGTGCAGCTGTATTTGTATCAATTTTAGTTCATCAGATAAGCATTATGCATGTTCAACCTGTGTATTATGTATGCAATTTCAGTTGCTGCTGATATGGTGTGTATAACTCTCGACATATTTGTTAATCCAATTAATGTTTACTAAGTGATGGTGTTGTATGGATCTTATCAGTGTAGTCCTGTGCTCTGATAATTTGCTCTATACACTGTTTTACTACAGTTTCTTTATCAGTATACCTCCTGCTAAACCGATTTTGATTTTACATTCGTAAACTTTCTTATCTTTTCTCTACCTTTACAATACTCCATATTCTCCTGCTCAGACTCACTGTGGTTCTTCCTCTGTCTCTAGGATAAAGTATAAAATTTCATTGCTTCCATATAATAGAGTGTAGTAGAGTTTTTCTCTTTCCTTTCAGAGCCTGTGGCCACTTCATCCACCCTTGATTTGGATACTGAAGGACCTCTGCCACACGGCCCAACTCTCGAACATTTTCACTTAGAATATTGTCATTGTGCAGTGTAAGCAAGTTTAACTTGGAGAAGAACTTTGCTTTGTATTAACTGTAATTGGTCACATACATGCCTGCCTCATGCTGGAAAGTGGCTGAGACATCCCCCCCAAAGTAGTAGTCCTTGCACTCTGAGGACCTCTTAGTAAGTGGGCCACTGTCCTTTCTCTTGGCCAGTAGATTACACTGTATATGCAAGTTATAGTCCCCCTAGTTTCCTGGTTTCTGCATTCAAAGACATGAAAAAAAACTGTTCTTCTCCTGTGCCTCCTTGTTAATTGCTTTGTATTGGCTATAAACTTATTTCTTTCTGTAATAATTAACCTGAGGGTGGAAAGTCCGCTCAGCAAAACTTACTACTTTCCTGAAAATAAATACATACATATTTACATAAAGTGACCTTTATATCCCTCCTGGTGACAATGCAACTACACTGGAAAGTATCAGACATTTGCTATTCATAACAATTACCCATGTCATCTGGTTGAACATAACCTCCAGTTCCCCTACATCTCGTATGAACTTGTATGGTTTCACAACTAATTAATAGCCCTACACATTGTAGCAAGACATCAAATTCCTTATTAGACTGGGTCCTAATATCAGACCCTAGCAAGTTCACCACCACGGGTACAATATGTCAAACTTTTCATTGACTGCCTCTGTCTGTACAGCTAGATATCTCCTACATCCATTCAAAAGAGCATGTTTATAAAACAACATGCAGCCTGTCCTAGCTTAACCAAAATATTCACTGATGCCCTATCATATATTAACAGGAACATCCTAAAAATCCTTCTTAGATAATTCTGTAAATGAATTCAGTAGAACTTTCCTAAATAGCTTTGCACCCCTAGAAGGAAGAGACTAAAACAAGTCATGCAATTTGACTATCCAAACAATACAGTGCTGATGCAGCATAGGAAAAAGTGTCTGTCAGAAATATAAGACTCCACAATATCAAACTTCAAAATGCTCTGCAACCATACTAAAAATGCAAATAAATGATGACAAAAAAAAAATATATATATGTAATAACAATCTTCAGAACAGTAGTAAATACAACCCTAAATTCTGGTCTGCCATTAAAGAAATCTTGTATCCTGGCCAGAAATTCAACCATAACCCCTGTTTCAATAACTCACCACTTGAAGCTGCAATAGAATTTTACTGCATCATTGATGGTATAGCTTCCCTAACAAAGGATTTCCCAGCCCTGCGCAACAGCCACGTCACCACATCCACTTTTCACCTTCAAACCTGTGACCACATCTTATATACAGCTACAGCTAAACTCGGACCATTGCTTTACTTCATTTGATAATCTTCCAAGTGAGTACCTTAAAATAGTAGCCAGTAATATTGCATGTATTTTCAATCCTTATAAATAGGTCAGTCCAGGAATACCACATTCTCATTTTCTGGGAAAAAAATGCACATTATCCCTCTACACACTGGATGAAATTTAACAGATATCACTAACTTCAGACCTATCTTGATCTTATCCCCTTCTTCAAAATACTTAAAATGTATTGAAAATGAAAAACAATTGCTAAACTATCTCCTGAAGGAAGAAAGTCTATCCCCCATACAACACTGCTTCATCCCTCCAATAATATTAATGCTGCACTTCTAACCTTTAAAGCTAGAGATAATGGCAAACTAGTCAGCTCTTTATTTCTAAACTTTTGTAGCCGCAAGCATCTAATTCATATGTCCTCGCTAGATCTGTCTCAGCCCACCCATCTATGGTTCAAAAGCTACTTATCAAATCAGTATCTATCGTTAAAATGGCACTCTACCCTCTCTCCATACCTTCCAGTCACGGTGTACCACAAGGTATCCTCTGTCCCTTCCTCTTTAACATTCTCATCAGCTCTGTCCACACAATCCATTCATCCACAACCCCTTTTTCTTATTTTTGCACTTGGGGTCGGGTGTCACTGTCACTTACAACAGTGACAATCATCTCGAGCCAAGGTTTACACCACCGGGTGGCTAGCCCTGCCTCTGTAGTTCATCCACACAGCACATTCATGCACACACTCAACCTATGGCCAGTTTAGTGTCCAGTCCACCTACTGCATATCTTTGGAGTGTGAGAGGAAACTACAGCACCCAGAGGAAACCCATACGAGCACAGGGAAGACATGCAGACTCCACAGAGAAGGTACTCCATCTGATAATTGAACCAGGGAACCTCATGCTGTGAGGAAAAAGGTATTCTGTGTGTGCCACACAAGAGGCCTTCCTAATGACTTCATACTCATTTATGTAGGGCAACTGGTACATCTCCAAAAAACTTACTCGGGAAGCCTTAACAGCCACTGAAACACAAGGCTTTGTAACTCACAGCTCGTGCTCAACCCCCCCCCCCAAACTTTTTTTCCTCAAATCCCTCTCTTGTGAAAAAATATAATTTTAAATTCTCTCTTAATACAGCCATTGTAGTCACTTCTCATAGCAAATTCTTAGGGATCATAGTGGATGATTTTAAATTCGACCGGCATATACGAAATTCCATAAAAATTAAAAACTAGCGATCCTTTACAGATTCAAAGTTTTTCTCACCAACACAACTAAAATTACACTTGCCACTACTTACCCTCTCCCCTCACTATTTTATGGTTGTCCCATCCTTGCTAATCTCCAGTCACAAGAAGCAAAGCTTTAACAGTGCTATAATAAAGTGGCTACATTTGCAGCAAATACCCCTTTTAAAATCCATGACTGTGTATAGCATTAAAAATCCTAAACTGGTTAGAACTAACCCATCATCTAACATTTGCACAGTTTCTCACCACGTAAAAAAATCTAACATCCAACTGCTTGTCCAGAGCCAAATCCATACTATCTGCAAATATACAGAGCTGAGTATATATTTTTTTTTGGGTTATAGAGTTTAATTGTTGCTTGATCTCTGTTGAAACTGTTGTCTCACTGTTCTCAGAGACTGATCTGCAAATATACAGAGCTGAGTATATTGTTTTGGTTTTAAAGTTTGTACTGTTAGTTGCTTAGATCTCTGTTGAAACTATTTTGTCCCACCCACCTTCCCTATTTTTGATTTGTAGTTTAAATTTGGTGACTTTTGCAGTTGCCCGCCCCACTGTAGATTTGATCTGGGACACTCCCCCAGTCCCATCTCTTTACCACATTCTACCTAATAAACTCTTTCTGCACTTGCTTTTAGTCCTTATTAATTTAATTGCATTTTTTAAACTGTGTTTGGTCTAGTATTGCTACATACTCAAGTGTACTAGCTTGCACTGCATGTGAATTGTTTTTACTACTGATTTTGCTACTTTTCTGTAAAAAAAAAAAAAAAAAACTGTAAGCCTGTTTTCCTGCCTTTCCTGTAACTGATGTTCCAGATACAGATTTGCTGTATCCAGGACTTGTATGTAAGCTTCTGAGCCCCCCAAGCCTTTCTGAGTTGGAGGGAAGCCTTCTAGCTTATCAGTGGGAGTGGTAAGCACTAGGTAACCTGTCTACCACATGAGTGGTTCTGGCCCAGAAATTATACTTATTGGCTGTTTGGGCAATCTCTTCCATCTCTCTCAACTTTCTGATTTAAAAGCCTGCATTTGCACTTGTTTCGGTCCTGTAGCTCGTCTAGTGCACATACAGATTCTTAGTTGTAGCAATTAAATTTGTTTATTCATGCTCAGCACTTGTTCAAAACTTGTAAGCCCTAAATAAGCTACTATTTACTATAGCACTCAATCTTCCTCATTACCTGGAGGAAAACAGTTTTTGTACTTACTTTTCTCACTTAGAGAAAAACGGCTCTTGTACTCACTTTCCTCACTTATCTAGAGGAAAATAGTTTTTTTTTTATTCAGGCATGTCCAAGGGTCAGCTCCCAGTGTTCTCTCCTGTCTTTCTGAATCTGGGCATCTTGAGGCAATGTAGAAATTGCCTCATGTACATAGACAACCCCCTCCTCCTACCACCCAACACTACAACCTGTGAGAGATGCACTTATCTAGCCAAACTGGAGGTAAAGCTCTCTCCAACTAAGACTGAACTTGACAGTCAGGAGAAGGTAAACATTTGCACCACACCACACTCATCACATAGTCTCACTAAATCTACACCACCAAAATCCACACACAATAACAAAACATTCGCAGAGGCTCTCCGTAATAATTTGTCTAAGCAACAGAGACCTCCAAAGCAGAAACGCAAGCAACCTTCATATCCCAACACAACCTAAATGACACATAGCCCACAGACTCAGTGTGCCACTCAACCAAAGCCAATAAGGCAAAACAACGTACCCAACACACTAGTCATAGGTGACGCTATAGTCAGGCACACTGATGTCCCACTCACCAGGCTAAACAAGGAGAAGGTTACTGTCAGCTGCCTGTCTGGTGCCAGGATCCGCTACATAATCCACGCACTTGGGTCACTCCACAACAAGTACAAATATGACTCTGTAATTGTCCATGTTGGTGTCAATGACCTGAGAAATACCTCCCTGGACTACATGAAGAGAGACATGGAAGAGCTCTCCGATCTTGTAGCCCAGGCAGGTATGACCCTAGCCCTGGGTAGCATTCTGCCATCGCCCAGAATGATACAGCAGTACAAGGACAAAATGATTGACTTCAACAATTGGCTAAGCTTCTGGTGTCATTCTAAGGGAATCCAGTATCTGTCTGCTTGGGATGACATGGTCGACAGACCACAATGCTTTGCCACAGATGGCCTGCACTTGTCGCCCCTGGGATTCCGGATACTGGCTAAGGCTCTTGCTGCTCATATAGTGCCTTTTTTAGGCAAGGTTCAAATAACAAATTCACCACCATAACAGGAACAGACAAGCAAAAACTGAGGATAATGCTACTCAATGCTAGAAGTCTAAATCTCAAAATGCACTCACTCGAGGCACTCCTTAAACTGGAGAACATCGATATCTGTGCAGCGACTGAGACCTGGTTCAAGGCTCCAGAGAGCACCCCTGTACTACCAGGCTATAACTCCTACCACACTTTTCGTCCATGTAACCTGGACCGAAACACCAAAGGTGGAGGTGTGTCCATATTCATTAAGGATATCCACACCTCCAGGCTAGTTGCTCAGCATAATGCATCCGAGGTTATCCAAGTGCAACTAACTTTGGGCAAAACTGCAATCCAAATTGTAACTTGCCACAGATCCCCCACCATGCCCCAGGATTTCCACTCCTCTTTTCTTGATGTACTGGAAAATATTAGGGTTCAACCAAACGCCCTAATAATGGGCGACTTAACTACCCCACCATTAACTGGGAAAACTACTCTTGTACCAACTCCTTAGCTCAACGCTTTCTGGAATTCATAAACTCTAATGCACTGGATCAACTTATCCACACCCCTACCAGGGGCAACAATATCCTAGACCTAGTCATTGCCAACATGAGTGACCGGTGTTCCACACCTGAAGTCAACTCCTTGTTGGCCCGACCCAACCATAAGCTAATCATCCTTGATATCCACATCCCACCCCCACCCCCCATTAAGGAAACCACAGTAAAAAAATTTCTCCAAAGCCAACTTCATGCTTCTTAAGACAGAAGTGGTGAACTTCATGACACCCATGCAGATGGACAATACAGTTACAACTGCTGAATCCTACACAAATGCACTCTATAAGCACTTACACAAGTGCATGGATCGTGCTATCCCAAACAGAACCAAGACGCTAGCCTCCAAAAAAAGGAAGATAATCTGGTGGTCCCCTGCCATAAACAAACTGTACAACAGAAGGAAGAAACTGTTGCAAAAGAGAGTAAAATCCCATGAGTGGAGGAGGTCCCTGGTCAGCCTCAGTAAGAAGCTGAGATCCCTTATAAGATCCTCCAAAGCAAACTACAAAAACAAAATCACCACTAATTCCAATGACAATCACAAAGCATTCTATAGCTATGTCAAGAATCTCGATGGCAACACCCAGATCTGCTCTGAGTTACAGCACAAAGGCACGAAAATTACTGAACCAACTGATATTGCCAGCATCCTGGCAGATAGGTTCAGTGCTAACCCCCCTCTCACCCCCAAAAGGGCCCGTATCTATACAGGAAGAATGCAGAGTCCCTGTAATCACAACTATGCAGGTAAAAGCTGCACTCTCTAAAGCCAAAAATGCAGCTTCCATGGGACCGGACAACATCCCAGGCTGCGTTTTACACGAACTTCAGAATGAACTGGCTCCCTACTTAAGCACCATGTTAAATAGCCTCGCATCAGGGTTTGTGCCCACTGAATGGCATACAGCAACAGTTATCCCACTACACAAAGGGGGAGCCATCGCTGATCCCGGGAACTATCGACGTATTAGCCTGACTAGCCTGGTCTGCAAGGCCATGGAATGTATCATCATGGAACTCCTAAACAAAGACATTGGTAACCTCCAAACTCTGGATCCCACCCAGTTTGGGTTTGTGAAAGGCAGATCATGCCTCCTGAACCTGATCAACTTCTTTGAGGCAGTCACCAAAGCCATAGATGAGAGTAAGGTGGTTCTCGCAGCCTATCTTGACCTCGCCAAGGCTTTCGATGCCATCCCCCATTTTGGAATCCTAAACTAGGTATAAATCCCTACATCATAAGATGGGTTGCCAACTGGCTCACTGACACAACCCACACTATAAAAGTTGCAGACTCCAAATCTGACCTCAAAGCAGTGACAAGTGGAGTACCACAGGGTTCCGTCCTGGGACTTCTCCTGTTTGGTATCTACTTCTCTGAAGTACAGGCTAACACAGAAGGCTCTGGCTAACTAAGTTTACAGCTGACTGCAAACTAGGAGCCATAGTAAAGTTCCCAAATGATGTGGACATCCTACAGAAGGGCCTAGCTGAGACAGATGCCTGGTATCAGAGCCGTGGCCTCAAGCTCAATGCCAAAAAGTGCAGTGTCATCCCCTTTGGTAAAAACTCTGTATCCATGAACTACCACATAGGCAGCAATCTACTTGACACTGAATGCGTGATGAGACCTTGGGACCCAGGTGGACAGTAGTCTCTCCTTTGATAGTCACATCGCCAGAGTAGTTAGGAAGTCCTTCTACGTGGCACACCTCATCATAAAAGGGTTCTCATCCAGGAAAAAAGAGGTCATTGTTCTCCTCTACTCGACACTCACTCATTAGACTCATTATAGAGTACAACGCCCCTTTTGGAATGTACCTCACAAGACATCTGCAGCAGCTGGAAAGGCCACAAAAGTACCTCACAAAGAGGATTACTGGCCTGAAACAAATGTCCTACACTGCCTCAAAAAACTCCAGCTTTACTCCGAGGTGATCTCTGTCTAACATAAAGCTATGTCAAACCAGAGCTGTTGGACATGCTACACCTAAAGAAATCCCAATCCCTCCTAGCTACACGCTCTAGGGACCTAAAACTTGTCACTACAATAAACAGGACATGCTGGAGGGATAGATTCCTGTCCCAGAGACTTCCCATACCCTGGATCAGGCTACCCATCTATGTCAAACAAAAGTTCTTCATTAGCACTCTTCAAGAAAAATCTTGATGAGTGGATGGGAAATGGGAAATACACCCCAGGGATCACTTCTGTGTCTCTGCTCGACAGTGGCACAGGAAAATAACTTTCTTTTGTGGCGTAAGCCAGGGAACCTTGTTGGCTAGGCTTACGTAGGCCCTTGTGGCGATAGCCTAGTTACCTACCTATGAATTCTACACAATTATGTTTCCACTTTGTCATCACGATTGAATGCCCAAAAACACCTGTCTGTCCACAAACCCATCACGTCTGCTGGAGATGGTCTGTACTTGTACTATGTTGCTAAGGCCTAGAACTCCTTACCTGTATCCATCAGGTGAATCCTCTCCCAGTCCTTTTAAAACCATTCTGAAATACTTCTATCCAGAATTTGGCTCTGTTTTGCTCAACTTCCCAATAAACTATATCGCTAAATATGAACTGGTACTAATATTCATACTTTATACTTCCTTACTCCCCCTTCTTTACTGACTTCCTAAAATCAGTCCGTTTCTCTGTCTTAACTCTCTAAATATGATATAACCCTGTTTTTTTTTTTTCTTCCACTTCATATCGCAAGTCCTGTTTATTACACTAACTTACCTTTTAATTTCTCTAAATGTAAAAATCACTGTCATGAAGTTGCATCTGTTCTTAACCAATGTTTTCATATTGTTTAATTTGGTATAGTTTAAACTGTAGATTTTTTAAGTTTTTATTGCATTAGTTTTAAAGATTGTATGATAATTGTTCTACATTTTGTTTGTAATATTTTGAAACTTTTCTCCCAGGCTTCCTCTGAAAATTGGCACTTACCCAGTCAGACTTTCCTGATAATGAAATGTTAGTAAATACATAAATGTATAGCCAAGCACCCAGTCATACATGGATTAAACAATAGATTTATACAAATCAAATCTTCAAGAAAATAGTAAAAACTATGTAGTTTAATGCAAGAGACAGAAAACATAAGATGTGGCAAGTATTGTCCTGATTATCAGATTGCACTACACACAATCACCCATACTTTAGAAAGACCATAGTAGAAACCAAGCAAAGCAAGTTCAGTACAAGACTAAAATAAGATTTTTCTGAAGGCGGGAAACAAATAAAACTGGTGAACAGTCATGGAAAAAGTCAGTTTCTATAATTCCAAGGCAAAGCAACAGTAGACAAGAATTCTCCAAAACGTAAAGCTTTTATTTCACAAACAAACGAAGGCCATAAAATAGTGACCAGGGACGCGGCTTTGTGGCCTACTTAAAATTTGTCAAAAAATGATGATGTGGTCTATTTAGCCATGAGGAAATGCATTATGTGGAAAAGACATGCAACCCATCTAGGAAGCATGACTCATCCTTGTGAACAATTTGCTTATAATGCAAGAAAGTGTGAATAATTTCTTCTGAGCTCTAGTAGATGTAATTTGTTAGATCACTGTTGTAGTATTCCAGACTGTTGGGTTATCTCGCCAAATAACTTGGATGTCCATCAGATATACTAAATCCAAAACCTTCCATAAAGCCGTATGTGACCTAAACCCGCAGGTGGAATGGTATACAAGCAGATGTATGAGTGTAAATCTTCAGACTATTTTGCCTGTCTATAACTCTTAATTATTATCATTATTCATTGTGTAATTCACCACCTTTCCTCCCAAAGTCACTAGTTATAGGAAGGATTAAGAGGGACAGAGCTAAAATTGGAGTCAAAATCAGGGACAGTTGAGAGGTATGAAATTATTGTCTACAGACAAACTCTCTAACCTACTACCTGCTGCCAGTAATCTCCCCACAGATAGACACCAGAGCAAAGGACAAATTACAGAAGAAGGTTTATACATCTTCCAGTCTTGCCTTTAAAGCACTGAATTGTCAGACCCAAATGACAGAATACTTTGAGGAAATTTAAATAAACATTGTCCTCCTCGGAGGAACCAAGCAGTAAAAACAGTAGGCCATATCTATGGTGATGCAGGCTTCCCAAGTGACCAGCAGTGGAGTCTTCCTGTAGAGCAGTTGCTATAGGTCCTGTTATAAGGATGAATGCATAGTTGAGCTGTTAGTCCCTCCCAGAGGATTTTTAGGTAAAGCTTCTAGATTCCTCTCTGAACATGTATCTTTTGTTTGGTCCAGATGCTGCTAGTCTGTTTAAACAATTTACAAGGTTGAGGTAAAATAATGGACTGTATGTCTTATTACTTTTTGTACCTAGATAACAAAGAAACTGCCTTGCAAAGCACACTTCCTTTGCTCACAGGGAGTCTAGACATTCTCATAAGGCAAAGAAAATGATTCCAAGGCAGCTCAGACAGGGACTCTAGATATGTGAGGCTTCATTACCCAGACAAGTCAGCTTTGCTACCATCTGTCCCCCACCCCCCATGCAAAAGGCTTACCTCTTCCTTTTAAAAAGGCTCCTTATTAGTCAGATGTCTCCCTCGTTATGCAGAGAGGGTACAGAATGACTTGAAAGGATGCCCCTCCATTCAGTGGTTTCCCTCCTTTTCGTTGCATTCGGTTAAAATTGCTCCCATCATTTAAGCTTTGGTAAAACAAGGTGCACAGAATGTGTGAAAAGGGTTCTACTCCAGACTGATGATTATCACATTGATTACTGCTGAAGTAGCCTTGGCTGTATAACAGCCAGTCGGCTCCCAAAACTTCATGGCACCGTCCATGTGCTGAAACTGTCGAGCAGCTTGAGCTGATCTTAGCTGATTAAAAGACAAGTTTGGGTGTGAGCTTCAGAGCTTTACTGTCACCGAAGAATATGCCCCACCAAGGGCTTTGAGGATCAGTGGCTGGCTTCGTGATGTACCTTTTTCTGTGCAGATGAGTTCCACTTGGGGAAAAAACTTCCATTTGCTAAATATTTGTGTTTTATCAATTCCCCTTCAGGAAATCTATATTAAAGATGAGTCTTGTGTTAAAACAGTTATGAGATTGTATCACACTTTTAAACAAGATTGTTCTTTTTTTTTTCCTGTCTAAAAGTTGTGAAGTAATGGAAAAACATTTTTTTCTGAGGAGAAATTGGGTTTATAAAGTGCTTTTTACTGTTTTTCTGTGAAAAAGTGAATTTTAAAGACTTGCATTTTTTTCTGACATTTGCTCCTTGTCTTCCTCAGGAAAGAGGTATAATTTTTGGCTTGACAGTGAAACAAACTACCAATCCCATGGTCGGTCCTTCTTCCAGCCACAAAAACAAACTGTTAAGCAAACACATTTTGCCAGTACAGCAGACTAGCAATTTGCCTCAGCTGTAGGAAAGTGACTCTGCTGTGGTCATTTGTTGTACCTCAGACTACTCAACTTTTACCCCAGATCCCTCTGGAGTACCACATACAGCCACTTTGAACTGAGGGTTAGCCACATCCTCTGCAGCTGTTGGGTCCCCTCTGTGGACACGGGAGAACCATTCTTGTCAGTCGTGGAAAATGGGAAGATTTTTCTGTTGTCAGTATACTGTGCCAATCTCTGGGGAAGAAGCTGCTGCCATTAGTAAAATGGCTGGCCCCATTTTTCCTGTTGAAAAGAAACAGAAAACAAAACGTGTATCTACTTCTTAAATTTCCTTAGGAGTAGTTTACTGGGTCTGTCTCCTGGTTTAATTCAGGCTATTGATTTTTTTTAACAAGAAACAACTATACAATAAGGAAGTGATTCCTCTTTTCCTGAAGTGAGTCAAGATTTTGAATCTGAACAGAAAGATGAAGGGACAGACAAAATGTTCTCCTCAGATTTTTGATTTAGGCTGAAAAGAGTTCAGGTTTTGATTCTTCCCATTGGGGGGTTCTGTTTTTCTTTGAGACCATTGCAAGAATATGACAGTGTTTTCATTGGGTGAACACTGAGGTTTCTCAATTCTGGAAAATACTGAGTTGTTATACAAGGAATTTTGAGAGCCTACACCTATTCATCCAGTTGTGTCTCCTTTAGAGGATATGTACGTTGCCACCTGCAATTTTCCTGATAGTCAGGCAGTTTCCCTAAAAAGGCAAATAGGATGTATAAAGCACACCAGTTTTACATTTTATACCACAGGTTCCCAAAGTGTGCGCCCCCGTGCTCTGAGGAGCCGCAAACTATTAAGCTTAGCCACAAAATAAGCCATGAACTAATAAGCTTAGTTACTAAGCTTATTAGTTCGTGGTTTATTTTGCGGCCACTAGACCACAGCTTCCCATTCTTTGAACACTGACTAGTCTTATTTAGAGACGACATACATAATTTAACAAATGCAGTGATAAATACCAGAAACAATAATATAAGATTAAAAAGAAAGAAAAATTATGTGCAGAAAAATTGTAGGAGGAGATACAGACCAGAAACAAAGGGAATGTGTACTTTCTTTGCATATGAAAAAATTCACACCCAAGGAAAACAAATTAATTAGGGTCTATCTTGCGGAGTAAGGATATGGCAGAATGCTATACTCTCTCTCACACACATTGCCCTTAGGCTAAGCTATATAGAACCCTAGCGAAAAAAATTTTACTAAGATATAAAACTAATAATGATAGAAAACAAAACTGATCACAGAACGGAAATTGTAAATTATTAACTATACCTTGAACAGCTGTTAAGCACCTCTTCTCATTTTCAGAAGCATTATTTTTTGAAAGAAGGAATGAACTTTAACTAAACATGGTGCTACATGTCCTGAAGTAGGATTTAGGGTCCACCATACCATATCATTAGATGTTTCTAGAAACCATACAAAAGGGGTTCTAGTTATGAACAAGGATTTCATGAAAAAGACAATACTGTGATGTATATGTTTTAAGAACACTCTCAGCCCTATATTGTAGTGTGCATTTTTTGATGGCAGAGTTTTTTTTTCTTCTAGATGACAAGATGTACATTGTTTTTATATTAAGCTACATTAAGTTAGGGATTCATACAAAACCCTTCTCTACATTAAAAGAATGATAGCGGAGCAGAGCACGGTCTATGATATACCCAGTTCTATCCTTGCCATAGCTCTAGCTGCCTCATTTTAACAGTGCTGTATGTGTTCATGTGATGGTGGGGTGGGTGATGAGCTTCCTCAGAATCTTTGTAACACACTTTAACATAGAAGACTTGCTCCATCCAAATGGAAGTTCAATTAGTATTTATTGCCAGGTAGGTATTCTGAAAAAAAAAAAAAAAAAGACTCTACTCTTTTACCTCCACACCATCAAGCCAGATGGATGTGCAACATCCCCTTTATGATCTACAACGGTGACTGCCAGAGCATTGTTTTAAAATATTACATTTCCATCTTATAGCTCTTACCATGGACAGAGACTGAGCTAAAAATTGCAGTCATATCGACTCATGAAAGAAGAAAAAAAAAAGATTTTTCCCAAAGTGTGAAAACGGGCCCTTGCATGTCAGTCTGCCTTCATCGCACCTTAATAATCAAAGCCAAGCTGTGGACCCTTTCGGGGGATTAACCAGGTATTATGTCTTAATAGCCATTAGCAGTAATTTGTTTTCAAAACATGCCCGCTGTCAGAATATGGAATCATAAACAAAAATAAGATTTGAGAAGGCGGTGGGAGTCTGGGTCTGTGTGCTTCATACAAACACAAACAACCAGGACACAAGGGAAACATCATTGCTGTGACTCTGTCAACAATAACTTTCACACAAATTACTCTGGGAAGTTCAAGACCAGGAGAACAAAACAATAAAACAAAGTACTAACAACACTAAGATATCCATGGCTTTTCTGCAACTTGTAATTTATGTGAAGCATTTTGAATCACAGTAACTGACCAAGTCCACATTGTGAGAAACTTCATAAAGCAAGGAGAAATGCAAACATTTTTAAAGACACTCTAGTGTGTGTGTGTGTGTGTGTGTGTGTGTGTGTGTGTGTGTGTGTGTGTGTGTGTGTGCTGGAAAGTTGGTTACAAAATGCTTAAGAACAATGTTGAGTTGGGGTAAGAAACCTGAGCAGCGTGTCCTTGCCAGCTGTACAAATATATGGAGGCAAAACTGAAGGACAGACAGAAAAGTGTTTTAGTTGGCACTGTGTGACTAACATGGAGTTCACTATAACCCCATGGCGGTTCGAGATAAAGGAGAACTACAACCCAAGAAAACAAGTGTAACCTTCCTACATTATTCTCCTTCCTTTAAACAACCTGACCGTTGTATTCATGTATAGTTTTGCACTAAGCTTTAGGGTGTCTGTGTGCTTGCCCTGGGTGCTAGTCCCCTAAACTGGTAGAGTGATACTGGGCACTTGGTACATGGGAACAAGTTGAGGCTGCGTGAAAAATTACACAAACATAACTAAATCTGAATGTGTGTATTGTAACTCTCCACTTTTTTTTGGAGGGGGCAAGTTAGTACTGCAGTCGAATGGACAATTTTTGCACAAGTCTTTATACCCACATTGCATTGACCATCACATTTATGGAAGGACACTTACACCCAATTACTGGTGTTGGCAGAGAACACGGCAAAGCTGAGAAGGAGCAAAGGGCTGTAGGCTGGTATCAGGTGGCTCATTCTGCACCTCAGTCCTTTTAAATCCACAGGAGGCGAATCCACTCATCCACTAACTGGCAGCAATCCAGTCTCATACAGACAATCCAAACAAGGAGATTTTCTAGTAGCCTCCACCAAAAATGCAATCACCAGTCCTGTCAAAGAAGGGATAGGAGAAGAGGTGCCACTCTCCTTTGTAGCCCACAAGTGTTGGTCTGCCGACAGTCCCTTCAGGGACAGCAGTGCTGGCGGGGCACAACTTGGGTTCCAAAGGTACCTCACACAGTTATCAGTCTAAATATTCTAGCTAAAGACACAATAAATAGTCATAAACCTAGGTACAGTGTAAAAATTATCTTCTTAATTGCTGCATGCCAGTCATAGGTGACCAGCTTCACACTTACTGGAAAGCCTAGTCTGGAATTATGCCTGAAGAAAGACAAAGTGCATCAGCAAGTTTTTCAGAAGTTAACTTTTAAATTCATCTGAAGAGGCTTTTTGGAGGAAGAAACAAACCTAATGAAACAGAATCACTGAGAGACAACAAATGACATTCTTGCTAGGCTGTAATAAAGTGGAAAGTAGCATTGCTTGAACTGAAACCGAAAGGAAATAGCAGATGACAATAATTGGTTTGCCTTCCTAATGTCATCTTATTGGTTCACAACATGCATTTGAATAAAGCAACTTTGGTTAAAATATGAAATTACAGTAAGCAAGTCCAGATCACGCCTTTCTTTTTTTTTTTTTTCAAAACAGGTTTATTGTTTTAACATATAAGAGAAATATCATAACAATTTTATACAAGTAATTAAAAATAGGTATTATAACATTCAACAAAACAACTAAAGTATTTACAAAGACATCCACTACAATCAGATCAATTTAATTAAACTAAAATACCATGCTATTGAAATTAAAATTTTTTTTAACAAATTTTGTAAATTATCCCATACAATATAATAAGATGTTTTTCTATTTGTTCTTGTCCTAATTGTGTTCATTTCCATATGGCACACTATATTCATAACATTTTTAAATTCATTGAACGAAGGAGGTGTATCTGAAATCCAATTTCTAGTTATTATTTTCCTAGCCACTGCTAGAATAGACCATAACAAGGGAAGCTTAACCTTTTTAACACTTTGAGGTACAGGTGTTTTGAATAATATAAGAGATTTAGAAATAATGAAATTATCTGTAAAAAGAGCCTGCAAAATTCATTAATTGACTTCCAGTATTCTTTCAATTTTATACAGTCATAAAACATATGAGCCCAGTCAGCATTAATTTCTACATTACATCTCTTACATAGATTATCTTTATTATTTATTTTATTCATCATCAAAGGTGTATAAAAAGGTCTATGTAAAAATTTCTATGTATAAAGTCTCCAGACAATGGAAGACGTAGTTCTATAAGCAGATTCCAATATATATTGTTTATCTTGTTGATTTGGTGGGTCCCCATTAATAGAAGTGAAATAATTCCAGTATGAATCTACACTGTAAAAAGTTTCTTGTCTGATAATTTTATGTATGTATGAAAGTTTACCTTTATCAGAAACTTTATGTTGTAAATTTAATATCAAGTAATCAATCAGTGTTGGAATAGATTATTTAACTGTTATAGACATTAGATCTATTTTATTAATGAGATGTTGTCTGAAGGTCTGAACCTCTAACCAGCAAGTTTCTCTTAGATCAAATTCTTGTTTTAAAAAATCTAGATTTTTAACTTTATTATCAGATATCAACTGATACCAGTACTTTAGATCATTATCTATAGCTAAATGAGTTCCTTCAGAAGTAGATGACAAAAGCATACCCTGAGTATACATTATAGGGAATACAATAAAATTCCATTCCCTATACTTAGGGTGCATGAATATAAAGTTACGATAACTAATAATAATATTTAATGGGTAACAAACCATATGTTTAGGTGTAATAGGTGAAGTACAAAATTCCTTTAGTAACCATAACATGGAGTTATTTACAATCATATTTTTATGTAAGGAGATTTTCATGAAGTGCATACTAATTAGCTCCCAATAGTCTTTCCATTTTGCGACATATGACTGATCTATTAATAAAGTAATAACTTTTACAATAGAAGAGATAGTATATAAATTAAAGTCTGGAAAAGAAATACCCCCTTGAGACCAGCTATTAGTATGTTTCTTTAATGCAATCCTAGGTCTATTAGGTGCCCATAGGAAATTTAACATTAGTGTATTCAGTTTCTTGATAATTATTTTTGTGGGTGGAAGTATTATTGATTGTATTAAGTATAAAATCTTGGGGAATATTATCATTTTAATAATTGTAAGTCTCTCCTCCATAGTAAAAAACATATTATTCCAGGTATTAAAAAGATTTTGTATATTAAGAAAACGGGTATTATAATTATTATACCTAAATAAGTTATCTGACCTGAATTGGGTACATATTTAGTAAAATCACTAATGAGAATATTTTTTTGTGTATATATAGGTAGTATTTTAGTTTTTTCTTCATTGAATATTAAACCAGAAATACTTTTAAAATTCATCATGTTATCAAATAGAGACTGCATAGAAGAATTAGATCCTGCTGATGTAATTAGAACATCATCTGCAAAAAGTTGAATTTTGGATGTTGTATTTTCATCTATTTCAAAACCCTCTGTCAGTACTGTTTCTGATCAAATTAGCCCAAGGCTCCATTACTAAAGTGAATAATAGTGGAGAAAGTGGACATCCTTGTTTTGTACCTTTAAGAATGGGTATTTTTTGTGAAACATATGTTCCTACCTTAATATAAGCCAACGTTCCTTTGTATAAATGCTCAATTAGATTTACAAATGCATCTGAGAAGTTTGTGCACTTCATTAAGGTAAACAGATAGTCCCAACTTACTGAATCAAATGGTGAACTTATATCAAGACTAATAAGTGTTAAATCTTTCTTTTTCCTATTTGCAAAATCTATTAATGTTAAAGTTCTTCTTATATTAGCAAAAGTTTTTCTATTTACAATGAAGCCTGACTGATCTATATCTATAATGCCGGGAATGATTGTCTTCAATCTATCAGCAAAGATACTCATAAACATTTTATAATCAACATTAAGTAATGAGATGGGCCGATATGAAGAACATCTAGTTGGATCTTTATTAGGTTTTAAAATTGGTGAAATAAATGTATATTGCCAAGATGGGTGGGTTATTAACTCAGTTTGGGCCAAAATAAAAACCTTATGTATTAATGAATATGTACTTTTAGAAAGGATTTTATATATCTCTGGTATAATACCATCATTACCCGGTGCTTTGTTTGATTTAAGCTTATTTATCTGTGTAATAACCTCTGTATGTGAAATACTTTTGTCCAATAGTTTAATCTGTTGTTTATTAAGCTTTTTATTCATGTTTGTGGTTATAAACTCCTTTATTTTATCTTTAGGTTCCATGTTAATGTTATTATAATTAATTTTGTGAAAGTGATTTCTAAATTCATCTAGTATTTCTGGTATACTAGAAACATTCTTCTTTTTCCTTAGAGAAAAGATTTCTTTGATATGGTTTTGTTTATTCAACCTTTTTGTTTTATTTTTAAGTCTATGTAAGTATTTGGGGCTTATTGAATAAGACAAAAACTTGTATTTCTCTAAAGTTATTTTAACTTTGAGTTAAAATTTCTTTGTATTTCTCATTTAGTTTGTTTATTTCTTCAATAACTTTCTTGTCCATAATATTTTCTTTATTATTATGTTTATAGGAGTCTAATTTACTTTGAATATCTAACAATTCCTTATCCCAAAATTTCCTTTTATTATTATACCATCTGATACTTTGTCCATATAGATATGATTTTAAGGCATCCCAAACATGAACAATGGAGACTTCAGGAGTATTATTTATGTCTAAAAAATGTTTTACTTCTGAAAGTATATATTCTTTATAGTCTTTTAGTTGAGTTAAGTATGCTGGTATCCTTTTGATCTGAACATTATGAGTATTTTTTATCATGAATTCAAAAACAATTGAATTATGATCAGATATAGGACATGAAATGATTTTGGAATTAATTAAATCTGTTACCATCTGATTAGAAATAAAGACCCTATCTATTTTTGAATAAGTTTTGTATCTGTTAGAAAAAAAAGTGTATGGTAATGATTTTGAATCTATCTGATTATTAATATCATTCAAATGATAAGAATTAGCAAAATCATTTAAATGTTTTGCATTAGATGTAATTCTTCTTTTCCCTATAGTGGTAGTATCACTTTCATGTAGTATACAATTAGTCACCAGCTAAAATAATATCTCCTATAGAGAATGATATGATCTTATCAAGATGATGTTTCACTGTATTAATACCAATTCCAGGTATCCAATATACATCAATTAAAGTGTAAGTCTTCCCATTAATTTGTATTGTAACCATACAAAACATTCCTTTGTCATCCTGATAAGACTTAATGGTTTTAGGAATGGACATACTTTTATTCCATAAAATAGCCACTCCTCTTTTTTTCTGAGTGTGCTGTGAACTAACCAATACTGTATATTTGTTTGTGGCTAGTTTATCAATATCTTTTTTCAAGAGATGGGTTTCTTGCAGGAAGACTAAGTTGGCCTTATGTAAATTAATGTATCTTATTAGGCGTGCCCTTTTACATGGATTATTCAATCCATTAATGTTTAAAGAAATTCCTTTTAAAGATGTCATTTGGCATTTTTAAAACTTAAGAATCTTATGATCAAAATAACAAATAACAAAATAAGTAATGTTACATCTCCTCCTTTAGGTGTACCTTTAAATATAGCTGTATTTATTGAATCTCTTATGGGATTTCGTATAGGATTCAATTTTGTTTGTAGTGACAATGAATGTACAAAATATGTTGTGGATGTCAAAACTATATACAAATAACAACGAACAAGTGAAAATAATGTAAGGATTAAACCTTGCATCCAGCCTGGAGTTATAAACTCCAACTTAGAGTAGTATTTACCACTCAAGTTAACCCCCTACCCTAAGCAGCAGTACCTCAGCTACCACCTTATCAATTTAATACTAGTTCTATTTAACTGAGGTTAACAGTTTTCAATTCAATTATCTAGCAAGACAAGACTACACATTTGGTAAAACAGCATCATATAAACTAAAATAAACCTTTTTTTTTTTTTTTTTTTTTTTTTTTTTTAACTGTTCATACTACTATATACATCCATGTAATATAAAACACTTGTATTCAAATAGCATTCAAATAATCTTGATGTTAGAAATCAAGAGGAGAGAAAAATAAGTTCTAACATTCATTTAAATCAAAAACTTTGGCTAATATGATTCAAACATTACATATATTAAGATGCATCTATTTTCTGTCATGTAAATGCAATTAACAGCTTCCAAAAAAAAACTTGAATTGCTTGTATATGAACATTTACTCAAACTCATTATTGTCAATAGAATAAAATGTATTCATAGAAATTGTTATAAATCATACTGCATAGTTATGCAGATTCTCAGAAACACTTATATACACACACACACACACACATACATACACACATACACACATACATATATATATTTATATACATATGCACACACACACACACACATATATATATATATATATATATATATATATATATATATATATATATATATATACATCTGATCTCACTGAGTTGTGTCCTTACTTAGCACTGTCTTACTTGCTGTTCCTACAATAAATCTGTCTGCTTTATACAAAATAATGCACAGCAAACACATTTTAGTAACCAGATTTTACAACCATGCTATACTACTGCTTTAAAATATATCACATGACAATTTCTTCCAGTATAGAGTTATAAAATTATTTATGCTTGTCAATCAGATGAATTAAATGAGTTATAGTAATGTATATGTTTGGAACATAAGTTTTTAACACAGATTATTAAGCTGCTGTTAAGTAGATTTTCAAAAACACTTGAATAAATGTTTCATTTTCTATGCCTTCTAAAATAAGACATTTACTTACTACAAGAAACTGTATCATTTAAATTCATTATAACTGACATATTTTATGAATTATAACATAGATATTTAAGTAATTATATAAAATAACTCACATTTAGATGTTAGAGTTAATTTTCCTTAACATAGTCGCATTTGTATCATTTCTATTTCCTGGTAAAGTGTCATTCCTGAGTCTGTGATGTGTCAGTGTGATATCTAGGTCAAAGGTGAGACTAGCTGCTTTCAGCTTCTCTGAGAATTCTGAGAGTTGAAGCTTTTGAAGTAGCTCATGGACACTGTGCATGAGACAGCCCACATCCCAGATTGTTTCTCTTAACATTTTGGCGGGAAACTTATTAAAAACTAGTGACAAACATTCATTTAACAGTGTAAATGCATCTAAACATGACAAAACCCTCACAATGCATTTTACAGGTTATCACAGCCTATATGTAAGTGAAACCAAGCCCAAAACTACTAACAAGTAATAAAACTCAACATTTTTGTCCCAACTCAATTCCCATGCAAATCTCACCATTCACTGTGTCTATATGATCAAAAGCATTTCTATATATTAATAAAGAAAAGAAAAAGAGAGTAGAAAGTAAAATGGTGTAAGGCAGAAATAAAAAAATGTAAGAGAAATCTATAAGAAGTATATACAATGGAATATTACTTACTGTTTATATTAATAGAGTTAAAAATAAAACATATTTACTATTTAGTTCTAATTATTATTAGTTAAAGCATGACAGATTATTTAGAAACAAGCATAAGCAGTGTAACCAAGAAAGTATAATTAGGAATAGCATTTGAAGAACATATAAACTTTTTACAAGGAATAAATATGTTATTATTCTATTAATCATATTTTCATTACTCTTCTCTCCCTGCCCTCCCCCACCCTTTACCCACTACATAATCTAAATAGAATGTCATTGTTTAAACAAAGAAAAGAAGAAGAAAAAAAAAGATAAAGAAAAAAAATGTATCAAATTACTGACCTTACTTCTCCTTTTCAGAAAGAGAAACCAGTTGAATCACAACTTGCCATTAAATCCAGGTATTTTGACTAGTTATGAAACAAAACATTTCTTTGCACACAGAGAATAACTTTGATTAAATCTTTTTCAAAATATTTGTTGCTTCTTGGAAATGCAGGAACTATATTTAAAAAGATTAATAATGAAATAAAATGATGAGGGAAAAAAAAACATAGAACAAATCATTTGTTTTTTAGTCTCCTCTTCTTCTCTGAAGTCTTCCACGAAGTTTCAGTTGCCAGTCTCTTTAATGAAGGACTAGCCCATTCCATTTCTTCTATTTTATCCAAAATCTTATTTTTTTTGATAAACAGTAAAGCAGAGTCTAAGTCATTGAAAATTTTAGGACCATCAGGAAGGAAGATTTTAAGCTTGGCAGGAAACAGAAGGTATGTTTTAAACTGTGCTTTTTTAAGCTCCCTTATTAGTGGCAGAAAAAATTTTCTTTTAGCTATTACCATGGAAGAATAGTCATTGTCAAAACGCACAGTTGTCTCATTAATCTTAACAGGAGCTTTAGCCCAAGCAGATTTAAGAACCATCTCTTTATCAAAAGATGATAGAAATCTAACTATAACTGATCTAGGATAGTTTTTGTGAGTTAGTATTGGCTATAGATCTATGTGCTCTTTCGATACCAAAAGAGAATGCTTCTGGTAAGTCTAAAGTTTTAGGGAGCCATGTTAAAAAAGAAGTAATATTGTTACCTTCAATATTTTCTGGCAGTCCAAAAATCCTAATGTTATTGCGCCTAGATCTATTTTCCAGGTCATCCAGCTTTGTTTGTAAATGTGTATTTTGTTTCAGCAGAAACTCAATGTTGATTTCCTCTTCTTGTATTCTATTTTCCATGTCATTCACAGCTTCTTCTATGCCTGTCATCTGGATCTTCTGTTGTTGCAGGTCTATATTTAACAAGTCTATTTGTTTTGTAGTTTTTTCTATGAAGGTGTCTATTTTAGTATCCATTTTATCCATCTTAGCAGTAAGTTGCTGGATTATAATTATCAGAGACTGAAGTTCTTTCTTGATGCTGGAGTCTTGAGAATTTGTCTTACTGGAACTCATTTCAGACTGATAAACTGACAGGAAAATTTCCAACGTGATTTCTGACAGGAATATTGTTAAGATTTCCTTTCTTTTTTAGATATAGTTCAAGAACTATATAAAACAAACATATTTAGAAAGAAAATTACTTCAAAATTTAATTTTTTAAGTAATTAATTCCTGTCAGTGTAATGAAATTGGTGGAGCTGAAGAAATCTGCTGCTATCCTGTGTTCATCCTTGGCCACCAGATCATGCCTTTCTGAGGTATAACAACAAGTAAAAAGAGAGAAAAATTGTTGCTGAGAACTTCAAGGTGTGGTGAAAGTAATTTTTTTTCAAATATTAGGAAAAATTAACATGCAGCTGTTGACTATCCTAGATAGCATGTGAACAACAGTGCTCTGTTTCCTCCCAAGGCAGCATAAAGTGCTGTCTATAGAGAATAACAACAGTGACTAAAGGCACATAAGACACAGTGATATCATAGATGGCAGTAAGAGATTTCAAAAACCCTTTCTGCAAAGTCTGTTGCACATGAGCTGCACTCTAACTGGTCCTTCAGAAATCCCTCCATTAATGTTGCACTCAGTCTTCACATGGGTACATATTAAAATTCCAAGAACCATAACCTTTGCCTTTCACTGATGAAGCTGAAAATGTGAATGTAGACCATGTAGTGCGACACTGCAATATCTAGGTAGTGTTGGCTATCAAATCTAAGTCACCCTGAAACACTGTTCTTGGTCACTGTGGTATAGTGTTAGTGGTTATTTATGCAATACAAAGGATTTTAACTTAATGAAAGTAGAGATTTTTTTTAATGTATTTGCTATCCACCCCCTGCCTCTCCAGCTGGTTATGTGCATGCCATCATGTGCAATACCTTATGCTTGCAGATAATGTGACGTTAAAAAGTTGGTGTGTAATGAGAAAAAGTAAAATGGATGTTAATCATAATGAAATTTCACACCTCTCCTACCTGGTGAGTTAATCAGCAGTGAATTATATGTGAATCTCAAATGCTTCTTACCAAGTAGCTTGTTTACAAGTGGCTCACTAAAGAGGATATCTTAACAAAAAAAAAAAAAAAAAAAAAAAGTCAGTGAGCTAAAATAAATGAAAAAAAAATTAAAGTACTGGATGAGTGGCATGAGTTTGGACTTGAAAAACAGCAGTACTGGGCTGCAGTAAGGGCAAACAATTTGGAGTACATAGTGTGGCTTTAAACCAGCAACGGTTTTACTTTGCAATAATCGTGTTTCTGTTTTGCAAATACAGAAGCCTGTTAGATGTTAATAGAGAAAAGGATGAATTCTGGAGACTGGGTGTGTGTTTGTGGGGGTATGGAACCTTAGGAATGGCAGCAATATCCAGAAAGATCACCCATGGTTCTGTATTAACACCTAAACGTAAGAAACACAATTTTTGGTAAAATTTGGTGTAATTATGTTAAATCTCAGTATGTTTGCAGTCCTCATGCGCAACTTGTATGCTTAGAACATCTTTTAATAATGGCAAGTTGCAATAATGATATTTTAGCAGTTATTTCTTTTTATTTTATTTATTTAACATTTGTTAACTGGGAAAGTCCAGCTTGAAACAAAGCCATTTTTCAGAGGAGGCCAGGAGAGAGACATTCCAAACAAGTGTCTTTTTTAGTGTAAAATAATGCCATTTTTCGTGGGTATGCATTCTGGTCCATTTCTGAACATGACAAATCGTAGCACTAGCCTTTAAAAGTCATACCAGAGGGCCCTAAGGAGGATAATTTTATACTTTTTGGAATAGATGGCTTTTATGTAGTAGTTGTATAGCAGACACCGTATAGTTAGCTATAAGTAAACTTTGTATAGGCTTATTTCAGGTATTGAATAACATATAGGGGAAGGCATGTTGGCCAACAGGCTGCTGGCGGAAATTGGGCTACTGTTGGCCGAAGGAGGAGAAGAGGGGGAAGGCATGCCCAAAGGCAGGTAAAGGCTAGGACTGATGGGGTCGGAACTTTGAATGTTGACAGTATGACTGGTATAGGGAGAGAGCTAGCTGATATGATGGACAGAAGGAAGGTTGGTATATTGTGTGTGCAAGAGACCAAATGGAAGGGGAGCAAGGCTAGGTGTATCAGAGGCAGGTTCAAATTGTTTTATCATGGTGTGGATGGGAGGAGAAATGGCGTAGGGGTTATCCTGAAGGAACAGTATGCTAAGAGTGCTTTGGAGGTGATGAGCGTGCCGGATAGAATGATGTTTATGAAGCTGGAAATTGATGGTGTAATGATGAATGTTAGTGCATATGCTCCACAAGTTGGGTGTGCGATGGATGAGGGAAAAATTTTGGAGCGAGTTGGATGAAGTGGTGATGACTGTACCAAAAGGTGAGAGAGTGGTGATTGGAGCAGATTTCAATGGGCATGTTGGTGAAGGGAACAGAGGGGATGAGGGAAGTGATGGGTGGTAGGTATAGTGTTAAGCAAAGGAATGCAGAAGGTCAGATGGTAGTGGATTTTGTGAAAAGGATGGACATGGCTGTGGTGAATATGTATTTTAAGAGGGAGGAGCAATAGGGTGACACAAGAGTGGGGGAAGATGCACACAGGTGGATTATATCTTATGTAGAAGGGCCAGTCTGAAGGAGATTGGAGACTGTAAAGTGGTGGCGGGGAAAAGTGTAGTTAGGCAGCATAGGATGGTGGTTTGTAGGATGACATTGTTGGTGATCAAGAAGAGGAGGAGTGTGAGGGCAGCACCAAGGATCAAATGGTGGAAATTGAAAAAGGGTAATTGTGTGGTGGAGTTCAGGGAAGAGTTAAGACTGGCACTGAGTGGCAGTGAAGAGTTACCGAATAGCTGGGTAACTACAGCAGAACTAGTAAGGGAGATGGCTAGAAAGGTGCTTGGTGTGACATCTGGAAAGAGGAAGGAAGACTAGGAGA
This sequence comes from Protopterus annectens, assembly GCF_019279795.1. Classification (NCBI taxonomy): domain Eukaryota; kingdom Metazoa; phylum Chordata; order Ceratodontiformes; family Protopteridae; genus Protopterus; species Protopterus annectens. The sequence continues at coordinate 811,450,159 of NC_056725.1, read as the reverse complement.
CCTGGTGGTGGAATGAGGAAGTACAGGAGAGTATACAGAGAAAGAGGTTGACGAAGAAGTGGGATTGTCAGAGAGATGAAGAAAGTAGACAGGAGTATAAGGAGATGACGTGCATGGCAAAGAGAGAGGTGGCTAAGGATAAGGCGTAAGAAGAGTTGTATGAAAGGTTGGGACACTAAGGAGGGAGAAAAGGACCTGTACCGATTGGCTAGACAGACCGAGCTAGTAAAGATGTGCAGCAGGTAAAGGTGACAAAGGATAATGAGGGAAACATACAAGCAAGAAGAGTGTGTTGAGCAGATGGAAAGAGTACTTTGAGGGGCTGATGAATGAAGAGAATGAGAGGGAGAGAAGGTTGGATTATGTGTGGATAGTAAATCATGAAGTGCAATGGATTAGCAAGGAGGAAGTAAGGATAGCTATGAAGATGAAGAATGGAAATGCTGTTGGTCCAGATGACATACCTGTGGAAGCATGGAGGTGTTTAGGTGAAATGGCAGTGGAGTTTTTAACTAGATTGTTTAATGAAATCTTGGAAAGTGAGAGGATGCCTGAGGAATGGAGAAAGTGTTTTGATACTGATTTTTAAGAATAAGGGTGATGTGCAGAGCTGTAGTAACTACAGAGGGATTAAACTGATCAGTCACAGCATGAAGTTATGGGAAAGAGTAGTGGAAGATAGGTTAAGAAGGGAGGTGGTGATTAGTGATCAGCAGTATGGTTTCATGCCAGGAAAGAGCAGTACAGATGCAATGTTTGCTCAGAGTGTTGCTGGAGAGGTGCAGAGAAGGTCAGAAGGAGTTGCATTGTGTCTTTGTGGACTTGGAGAAAGCATATGACAGGGTGCCTAGAGAGGAGTTGTGGTATTGTATGAGGAAGTCAGGAGAGAGAGGTATGTAAGAGTGGTACAGGATATGTACAAGGGTAGTGTGACAGTGGTGAGGTCTGCAGTGGGAGTGACGGATGCGTTTTAGTTGGAGGTGGGATTACATCAAGGATCAGCTCTAAGCCCTTTCTTATTTGCAGTGGTGTTGGACAGGTTGACAGACAGACAAAATCCGACAGGAGTCCCCGTGGACTATGATGTTTGCAGATGACATTGTGATCTGTAGTGAGAGTAGGGAACCGGTGGAGGAGACCCTGGAGAGGTGGAGATATGCACTAGAGAGACGAGGAATGAAGGTCAGCAGGACTAAGACGAAATATATGTGTGAATGAGAGGGGGGATAGAGGAATGGTGAGGATGCAGGGAGTAGAGGTGGTGAAGGTGGATGAGTTTTAAATACTTGGGATCAACAGTTCAGAGTAATGCTGAGTGTGGAAGAGAGGTGAAGGAGAATACAGGCAGGATGGAGTGGGTGGAGAAGTGTCAGGAGTGATTTGTGATTGACTAGTACCAGTAAGAGTGAAGGAAGGTCTACAAGAGGGTAGTGAGACCAGCTATTTTATATGGGTTGGAGACAGTGGCATTGACAAAAAGGCAGGAGTCTGAGCTGGACATAGCAGAGCTGAAGATTTACACTGGGTGTGACAAGGGTGGACAGGATTAGGAGTAAGTATATTAGAGGGTCAGCCCAGTTTGGAAGGTTTGGAGACGGCCAGAGAGGCAAGATTACGCTGCTTTGGACATGTGCTGAGGAGGGATGCAGAGTATATTGGGGAAAAAGATGTTAAGGATGAAGCTGCCAGGTAACAGGAAAAGAGGAAGGCCTAAGATGAGGCTTATGGATGTGGTGAGAGAGGACATGCAGGTGGTTGGTGTGACAGAGCAAAATGCAGAGGACAGGAAGAAATAGAAACAGATGATCTGATGTGGCGACCCCTAACAGGAACAGCAGAAAGAAGAATAAGGTATATAGACTAGTTAGAATTTGACAGGGGGGGGGCCTTGGGCAAACCTGGATTCAACAAGGTATCTGAGAATCAAAAAAGTTTGGGAACCACTGTTATACACTTCCCAAAACTTACCCAGCAGCTCTAGTTCTAGTTGACTCCACTACTGCTAAACAGTTAAGGATGGGAAAAGAGCAGGATTAGAATTAATCATCTTCCAATCCTTGTTCGAAAAAGTATATACTTCTACAACTTTCATTTTCAGAATTTTGAGTTGTCAGGATCATATTTGTTCTGAGTGATTGTGAAAGTATGAGTAATGTTTTATCTGCACACTCTTCTAGTGAGGAAAAATATGCTTTAAATAGTTTCTTCTATTGAATAGGTCACTACTCATTGTTTACAGTCTGTTTATGATCCTGTTGATACTACTTCCAGGCCTATGGCCACTGGTACTGTTTTGAGGAGATTTGCATGGCTGCATTCTCAGAACCTCCAAAATTATGTTAAAATGCGATTTTAAATTCCCCTTTAGATAGATATTTAGTTTCTGTTCCCTCTGCTGCAGTGTTGAAAATTTGAAAGGGCTAAGTTGATTCAGGGCATCTCTAAGATTTTTCAGCCATCCTTTTCTAAATTTTATAAGGGATTCTCCAGCTCCTCAACTAGTTTTGGCAAAAAGCAGACTAAATCATCTCAACAAAATAAAAATAGACAGTTAAGAAGACGTGATAAATGGGTTCCAAAAAGAAGCTTCAAACCTCCAGTAATCAAGGACAGTCCAAGTCTGAATGACTGAGTGTTCCAAGTGATCTTGTGACTCTCTCTCACCCTGGCCCTTTTTTTTCTTCCCAAAAGTTTGAATCTCTGTTTTTCTCTTTGGCAACCAGTAGTTTCAGACAAATTAATTCTGAAGATCATTCATAAGGTTACAGATGGCAGTGAGAGGAAATTCCTCTCTTGCAGGAAGACATTCTTCATCCTCAAGATCAGACTTTCATTTCCACCAATTTAATATCACATGCTATCCCAAGGAGTGATTAGAGCTAGTTCTTCCTTTCCAGGTAGGGAAGCTTTTTATTCAAGGATATGTTGGTGCCAGAGAAAGGAAATGTTTGGAGACTGGTTCTGGATCCTTCTTCCTTACTACTGTTTATAGTAGTGCCTAAATTCAAAATGTCACTTCACAAATGTTACCTCTTATTTCAAGTTTCCTTCATGCAATTTTTAAGTGTAGTATTATCATCGTATCCAGACTTTGGACATTTCTTAAGGTTTTGTGCGTCTGGATCACATCATCAGTTCTCTGCCTAGCACTTTGATGTATCCACTGCACCAAGTGTTTACAAATCGCCTATCTCCAGTTGTAGCTCTTTGGAGGCTACAGGGTATCCACATTTTTTTTTCATATTTAGATGATTTGCTCATCTTTGCAGACTCTTTATTTTTCTATATTTATTTTTATTTGTTTTCCAAAAGTATATTACAGCAGATAATACAAACAATCATGAAAATTGTCAGATACAAAGTAATTGTTTTGACATGCAATCAGGTCCTATTTCTACTAAGTCACATAGAACAAAACACATTTACTATTTATTTGCAAATTTTAACAGGAAAATGTACAGAATTATCCTAACTGCATGGTGTAGTAAACTCTTAACACTATATACAATATTTACAGCAGGTGCAACAGCAGCTAAAGGGCAGAAGCATGAGAGAGATGTATCTGTATTTGATTCATCCTTAAGTTGCTTGTCTAAGCTTCTTTGATTTGTACTTAGTAGAGGGGAATTTTGTAAACGATGTAATGATTTGATTCTTTGAATAATTCATTCTTTTAGAATTTGGTTCAGAAGGAGACTCCACTAATTTTGAAAATATGTGCGTTTATTACTATCTCTTCTGATTAAGTTATGTGCTGTAACATATCTAGTAGCTTTGTTCTTGAATTCCTCCAATGATTGTTTGGTTCTATCTATCTGTCCAATTCTGGGTGATATATAGTTTCATTAGCGCAAATAATGTGACTATTATCCGTGTGCCCTGTTTAAGTAATTTGGGGGAAGGTTGTATGTAAGATAGCAAATGCCCACGATAATGCTGTTTGCTCATAACCCATTGTTTTCTAACTTCACCTTTAGAGAACACCATAATTTTTATGTAAATTTACAGCCCCATAGGATGTGAAAGAGATCAGTGTTCACTGTTGGACAATAGGGGACAGTTTGAGGTGAAGTTTGAATTAAATTTATTTAAAATCACTGGTGTGTAGTAGGCATTATTGTTGATCATCAATTGTGTATAGATTGAACTCTTGAAAGGGGATAATTATTAGTGTAGTTTCTGTCGCTTTGGATTTTTGTTCATCCGTACTTTTTTTCATTTTTCTCATTCCAGTAGGCAGAGGACAGTAAAGACGATTGATATTTGATGGATGTAATTAACTTGTATGTGTTAGAGAGCATTTTCTTTTTATAAGAAGGCATTGAAGCAGTGTTGTAATATCTGTCTACTGAATTGCTAAAGTTAACCAGAGTGGCAGCCAGATATTTAAGTTGCCTTAAAATTATGAGAATGCAACTGCAGTCGTAACATATGGGTTGTCCTGCCTCAGGCAGCCCTCGGTCGGCCGGATTCCAAAGTCTGGGTCCGACGTCGGCTGATGTCGCATTTCTCTCAGACGTCACTGCGGCTGGAGTACATAAGCATCAGCCGACGCCATTTTCTTCAGTCTTTCTTGCCGCGCGGTGCCCGAAGCAGAAGCAGTTCGCAAGTGCCGGTCGGTCAGCTCCTGTATTCTTCGATTCCGAAGTCATCAAAAAAGCTAAGTACCCCATTGGGGACCTTTTCTTGCCTCAGCCGATGTCAGAAATTACTGAAAAAGTTAACAATTGTCTTTCTTGTGGTAAACAAATACCTCATAAGGATTTCCACTCTTACTGTCTTCCTTGCCTTGGCCCAGACCATGACGTCTCGGCCTGTGTAGCCTGTGCTCGCTTCAACAAGCGCGCACTCAGGCGCCGGGCAGAGTTCGCTGAAGATTTTTTTGGCGAAAAATTTGCTTACACAATGCCGTCGGATCTTCCGACATCGCAAACTCCCAAGAAACGAAAAGACCGGGACCGACATCCTCGGCCCGCGTCTACCACAGACTCCACGCCAAAACCTACCGAGAGTGCTCCGGTTCCCTCTGAGACGGTTTTTCCACCGCTCCGAACCGAAGACACCGCATTACCGACTCCGATTCCGGATATCACTCCGCCAGTTATTGATTTTCCTCCGGATACCAAAACCGAGGAAATGCCCGAGACCATTGCTGTAGACAAGGTCACTCTTGCACGTGGAGCTGCCAGGCCTCCTATGGACATGTCTATTAAGGCCTACACTAGGGCTAAGGCAGCCAGCAAAACAAAGCATCTTACTACTAAAGCCTTACCTCAGCCTACTCCAGAGACACAAATTATGACTATGGCTGCTGACTTAATTTCTATGATTAGAGGTTCACAGGCCCATCCTGAGAGAGGATCCCAGCCTCCTTCTGATAAAAGGCCCCGGATTGAACCCTCTGACCCTATTCCGTCAGATGAAGATTCTGAGGACTCTGTCCACTCTGATGGCCAGGAAGAGCTCTTCCAGACCTATGAGGACTCTGATGCTGAGGATTCCATCCCCTCGGCCTCCCCTCCTGAGGATATTTCTTTTGGGGAAGTTCTGCATACCATGAGGGAACATTTCAAGTGGCAAGGCCAGGAATATTCTGATTCCAGAAAGCGCCTTCGGACTTTCCTTAAAAAGCCCCAGCACAGGCCCTTAGCTATTCCCCCTGTGCTTGATGTTTTGGATGATTTATATTCTGACTCTAGTGTTACCCCTGACTCTCTTCCTCCTGCTCCAGCCAAGCCAGACAGGTATTACAGTGTCCCAGAAACACATTCCCATTTATTCAGGGCCCATACTGCTGATTTGGAAACTATTTCTCAGAGGCCTAAAGGAGTTTCAGCTTCCACCTCTAAAAATCCCTTGCCCTCCAACAGGGAAGCTAGGTCATTAGAGAGATGGGGTAAAAAGGTTTACACTTCCACTACCTTATCTATGAAAGCTTTGAATTGCCTTTTTCATATGTTACAATATCAGGATTTCCTGTTAGAAGATCTACAGAAAACATTGGCCTCTCCTGATACTTTAGACAGGAGGTCTTTGCAGGAAGCTGTACATAACTCTCAGCAAGTAAGCAATCACTTCCTGCAGTGTGTATATGATGCACTGGAAGCTTCATGTAGGGCAGCTATGACAGGGGCAGTCATTCGTAGACATGCATGGTTAAAAGATCAACCTCTACCAGATCATGTAAAGGCAAAACTTCTGGATGCACCTTTGGAAAAGAACAAGCTTTTTGGTGCTAATGCTAAGGATGTGTTAAAGTCCATCGAGGAAAAAGCAAAATCAGTTCAGACGGTGAAAGATTTCCTCCAGGTTCAACCCCCCAGATTCAGTAGGAATTGGCCTTCAAAAAACTGGTCCTTTCCTAATCCTGAAAAGTTTCAAAGGGGTAAAAACAGACGTGGCCGAGGAAGAGGACAATACAGAGGTCCTTACAGGGGACGACAGTGGCAGCCAGGAAACCAAAGAAGTGACACAGGGGTTTCACCTGCCCCACAGCCACAATCTCAATGACTTTCCTCTACTTCTGCCTACAGGGAACAAATAGAAGCTCCCTTAGGCGGGAAATTATCTCTGTTTGCAGAAAATTGGCACAGACTGACAAAGGACAAATGGATTTTGGACATTATAGACCAAGGTTACAGGTTCCATTTTCATACCTTACCAAGAAAACAAGGCATGCCAAACCTACCACAAAACCAGAGGGCAGAGGCTATCAAGCAAATCTCTCTGCTGACTCGGATGAAAGCAATAGAAAGAGTTCCACAACAAGAACAAGGCCAGGGTTTTACTCAAGACTGTTCCTTGTTCCAAGAAAAGAATCTCAATGGAGACCAATACTGGATTTGTCCGCATTAAACACCTTTCTCATAGTACCAAAGTTCAAAATGCTGACTCTACAGCAACTCCTTCCCATGCTGGGCAAGGGGTCTTGGCTGATTACTCTGGACCTCAAGGAGGCATACCTGCATGTCCCTATCAGACACAGCTGCAGAAGATACCTCAGATTTCTTGCAGGGCCAGAGCATTATCAATTCTCAGCATTGCCATTTGGCTTATCTACTGTGCCCAGAGTATTCACAAAATGCCTGGCTTCAGTAATTGCTCATTGCAGGCTCCAGGGGATACAAATTTACCCCTACCTGGACGACTGCCTCATACAAGCGGACGACAAATTGATGTTGACAAAAAACTTGGACTATGTCATACGATTACTTCAAGCTCTGGGATACACAGTCAACTTCCAAAAGTCAAGACTTCAGCCATCCCAGCAAATAATCTTCTTAGGAGCCAAATTAGACACTGCCTCTCAAATGGCTTACCTAACAGAAGGCAAGCAAGAGAAGTTAACTCATTACTTCAAAGGTTTAGCAAAACTTACCCAGATGACTGCAAGGAGATTCCTACAGGCCCTGGGTTACATGGCATCCTGCATTCTCCTGGTTCCATTAGCAAGACTACACATGAGAAAGTTTCAATGGTACCTAAAAAGCCTTTGGTCTCAGCACAGCAACAACTTGGAGACAACCATACCGCTCATTCCATGCCTACAAAAGGAATTCCTATGGTGGGCCTCGGTGAGCCAGGCAAACACAGGTATGTCATTCAAAAACCACAGATAACACAGACCATGACCACAGACGCCTCAGACCTTGGATGGCGCACATGGAAGGCAGGTGTATACAAGGACAATGGTCTCCAAAGGAAACGCATCTGCATATAAACCAAAAGGAAATGCTGGCAGTAATTCATGCCATCGAGGCCTTTCAACACCAACTTCAGCAAGGCCATTTACTGATACGGACAGACAACACCACTGTGATGTGGTATATAAACAAGCAAGGGGGCACCCATTCTTACCCCCTTTGCAGACTGACAATGCATCTTTGGGAAAAATCACTCAGCCTAAACATTCAGTTACAATCCCAGTTTGTTCCAGGCAAAGACAATGTGCTGGCGGACAGCCTAAGCAGGAATTTCACAGATCCACACGAGTGGAGGTTACATCCGAAGATCTTCACACAGCTCACTTCGACATGGGGCAGGCCAGAAGTAGACCTTTTTGCCTCTCACCTCAACCATAATCTACAAAAATTCTGCTCAAGGACATACCATCCACAAGCTTGGAAAATAGATGCTCTCTCATTCAACTGGAACTTTCTAAAAATCTATGCATTCCCACCTCTGCCACTGATGACCTCAGTGTTACTAAAGATCAAAGCAGAGAGACCCAAGGGAATCCTAATAGCTCCGGACTGGCCAAGACAACACTGGTATCCACTACTGCGGAGCATATGTCACACCAGGAAGTGGACCCTTCCCCAATGGCCTCTACTTTTGACTCAACACAACTTCAAAACAGTGCATCCAAACCTTCAGACACTGCAGCTAACAGCCTGGGAGATCCCATGAATAACCTCAACCTATCTCTCTCCAAGGAAGTTCAGTGGATACTAACAGAGGCTCGAAGACCATCCACCAGAAAGGTTTACTTAGCAAAATGGAAGAGATTCAGCATTTGGAATACCAGCAAAGGGACATGATGCATCATTGTTGAACATCCCACTCATCTTGGAATATTTGGCAGATATGCTAAAGAATGGCCTCTCATATTCTTCCATAAAGATACATGCATCAGCTATTTCAGCTAGATAGAACACTGATCCGCCTGTCTTTTCACATCCTTTGCTAAGGCAATTCCTCAGGGGAATCAAGAACATTAAGCCACCAAGAAAGGCCCCAGTGCCAGCCTGGGACCTCAATTTTGTCCTAGAAAAACTGACTCTACCTCCATTTGAGCCAGCAGCTTCAGTTGACTTGCAATTTCTCTCATGGAAGACCGCTTTCCTGTTGGCAATTACTTCAGCAAGAAGGGTTTCGGAACTACAGGCCCTAATGGCAATACCACCGTTCATAATTTTCCACAGAGACAGAGTTTCATTAAGGACCAACCCTACTTTTATGCCAAAGGTGGTATCTAGGGTTTCTTTAAATCAAGCTATTCATCTGCCTGCTTTCTTCCCCAATCCTGAGAATAAGGGGAAAGACTGTTACATACCTTGGACATTCACAGACAACTTCGATACTACCTGGACAGAACCAAGACCAGTAGGAAGGCTGAACAACTTTTTGTAGCTTACGCCCCTGCAGTCCAAGGAAAAGCAATTTCAAAACAGACTATTTCAAAATGGATTGGACATTGCATCAGATTCTGTTATTCCTTTCATGGAAAGACTGTTCCAGCCAATGTCAGACCTCATTCCACCAGAGCTACAGCCACCTCTACAGCATTCTTAAGAGGGGTACCTACTAAGGACATTCTAGAAGCTGCTACATGGAGCTCCGTGCATACATTCTCCAAACACTACAATCTCCCTCTATACTCCAGATCTAGAGCAGGCTTTGCTTCGGCAGTCCTGCAGGGTTTGATTGCCACACCATCTTTTTCCTAGAGCATTCCTCCTCCCCCAGCTAAGCTATGGTATTCTACCCATATGTTATGACTGCAGTTGCATTCTTGAAGGACATAGTACAGTTTTGTACCTACCATAAATGTAGATGTCCGATAGATATGCAACTGCAGTCGGATTTTCCCTCCCTCCATACCCCTCTATGCCTAGGGTCCACTCCTGTCCCTGTTTCTCTTAGCTGGGGATATCTGTTATGGTGTATCTGTTTATTGCTCATTTATTTGTCTGGAATCCTGTTTTTGTCTTCCAATTTGATTACAGCCTTCCTTGGAGGGCACCTGGCATCTGGGGCAAGAAACACTGAAGAAAATGGCGTCGGCTGATGCTTATGTACTCCAGCCGCCCTGATGTCGGAGAGAAATGCGACATCAGCCGACGTCGGACCCAGACTTTGGAATCCGGCCAACCGAGGGCTGCCTGAGGCAGGACAACCCATATGTTATGACTGCAGTTGCATATCTATCGGACATCTACATTTATGGTAGGTACAAAACTGTACTTTTTTTGCTAAGCTTCACCTTTTCTCTGGTCTCTTCTACTGTATATTTTTTCATTTTGAGATTGTCCCATATGACATAGCTCTTAATTTGTGGATATTGATTGAAATTTATCATATTGTTGTTTAATGCGAGATTAGGATTTAAATGTATAAGTTGCCGAAGTCAAATATGCACTAGGTTTATAGATTCAAATAGCTTCCGGAATATTATGATATTTCTTAATGATTTGTGTAATCCAATTTTCTTGAATTGTTCTTTCTGGATAAAGGGTAGGACTTTGGGGTTAATATTTAATGATTTAACATGTTCAAACCTTAGTTTAACCCATGTTGCGGACCATTCTTTAGCCATAGGAGAGTGTTCTATCTTTGCGGAGTCTTTTTCAAAATGTCATGAGTTTTTCACTTAGATGAATGATCTCGTACACAAGCTAGGATTCCAAGAGAGCATTCAAAAGTCTTTCTTGATTCCTTTACACAGGATGTTGCCCCTGGGATGTCAGATATTTTCTGAAAGAGCTTTTCACAGGAAAAAATAGATCTATTTCTAAGGTTTCCCACTCAAACTCCAGTCACTGAGAGGGAATAGATCAAGATTTTGGTTCTCTTAGTTTCTATGATTCTTATGATACCCCTGGCAAGATTTCACTTGAGAAAGCTATAGTAGTATCTGAAGTCTTTTTTGGTCCCAGCATTAATACCATTTGTCTCACTCAAGTCCCAGTGCTGGAGATCATTTAGTGTAGATGACCGATAATACTTAAATCCGGGTACACCTTTTCCCCTCTCCGTTTCAAAACAGTCTGTCACCACAGACACCTCAGACTTTTGCTTGAGGATCAGTTTCATAAGGCATAAAAGTACTGAGGGCCTGGAACACACAAGACAGACACCCAAGCACATAAATGTCAGACATGCTTGCCTTGATCAAGTTACTCTCTGAATCATTTTTGGTCCCCATGACCTCTTCAAGTTGTTGACAATACCACAGTCGTGGTACATCTACAAGCAGGGGGGACCCAGTTCGTGCCCTGTCTGCAGAGTAGCCATGTTAGTTTGGGATATAGATTCAAGCGACAGTCTCACTCTACAGGAATCCTATATTCCATGAGAGTAAAACTGTGTGGCAGACATGAGCAAGAACAGGGCAAACCCACATGCATGGAAACTAGATTGAGGATGGTCTTCAAAATTTGATCCATCTATGGGGAGTACCTCTTTGTTCAAACAGGAGGCAATCAACTGTCAAGATTCTGCTCCCGGACTCCATGCAAAAAGGCTTGGAAGGCCGATGCCTTTTCTTATTCTTGTACAGGAATATTCCTGTATGCTTTTTTTTCACCCTTTCCATTAATATTAAGGGTGCGTCTGAAAAATCATCCGGGATATCCTAAGATCAGTATGGTGGCTCCCTTCTGACCCAGGCAATTGTAGTTTTCCCTTCTTTTGGAAATGACCAATGGCAATTATCACAAGCTTCTTCACAGACTGGATCTACGCTCACAAGAAAAAGGGTGTTTAATACACCCTGACATCAATCAACTTTGACTACCTGGGTGATGGGGTCTTTTGCAGCAGGTACTAATGGAAGCAAGTAAGCCTGCTACTAGAAAATCCTATATTAGCAAATGGAAAAGGTTTTCTAGTTGGTGCTAACAACAAACCCAGCACCCATTTGGGACTAGTTCTCTAGTTTCGTTTTACAATATTTGTGACTTGCTTATTCCATTAGGAGGGTTCATGTATTGGCCATTTCATCACATCTGCCCATGGATGATCCTCCTTCAATGCAGTCTCATGTCAAAATGTTTTTGAAAGGGGTTTTGCAGGAGAGGCATCCAAATAAACCAGTGGTCTCACCTTGGGATCTTGATTTTGTTTTAGCGAAGCTAACACTTGCTCCATTTTAAACATCTAACCTGACTGACTTGAGGTTATTAACATGGAAAACAGTTCTGCTGATTTGCTCTGACTTGTGCAAGAAGAGTATCTGCATTGCAGGCTCTTGTGGTGAGTCACCTCTATCTCGTATTACACAGGGACAGGGTTTCTTTGAGAACTAATGCTTCTTTTATGCTTAAAATGGTATCAGGGTTACTTAAAGTGGAAGTATCGATATCCCAGTTTAATTTTCTGAACCTCAAAATAAGGGAGAAAGGATACTCCATACTTTGGATGTCCACTGACAACTCTGGTACTATCTTAGCAGAATGAACTCTTTCAGCTCTTCGCATCAGTTGTTCATTTCTTGTGAAGGTAAGAAGGGATAACATGTATAGAAGCAGACCATTTCCAAATGTTTTTCTAAGGCTGTTACCTTGTGGTATACTCCCCATAACAACATTATTCCAGGCAGAGTAAAGGCCTACTGTACCAGGGCCAATATTTTATGGAAACAGATGGATTCTAGATGTGTTCTAGAAGCTGCTGCTTGGTTCTCTGTACATACTTTTACAAAGCACAATAAGCTTCATTTCCCCCTCTATGTCCAGGTTAGGCTTTGCTAGGGCCATTATCCAGGCACCCATGGACTCTTTCCTCCTTCCACATCCCAAGTGCAGTTAGCTAAGATACTCTGACCATATACCCAAGGCTCACTGTTACAGTAGCTGCTCTGTTTCTCCATCCCCCTTTTTTATGCCAGGATGTGAACACTTTATTTGTTCCTAACATTGTCCTTTCAGGGCTCAGCCTCCTCCTCTCTCTCTTGGCAGAAAAGCTCTGAAGGGCTTGGCTCAAACCACCTGACAGCTTTGGCATGTGGAAGGTGCCCTGTAGCTTTGGAAGCTGTCTGGCTATTATATCCTTGTCAGGATATAACCCATATATAGGTAAGACTACTGCAGCACTGATGATTTGATCATCTTCTGTTATAGTAAGTTAACTTACACTTGCTTTCCTTTCCCCTACACACTTTTCTCAGTGTTCCTTCTTTCAAGATGTTTTCCATACAGACTCTTTTACCATTCATTCTTCTGCAGGCTTTCCTGGTTTCTCTGGATATGAAGGATGCCTACCTCCATATTCCTATTCACCCCTCCTAAAGAAAACTTCTGAGTTTTTCAACTTGCTCTTCACACTTGTGGTTCTCTGCTTTGCCTTTTGGACTTTCTACAGCCCCTGGAGTTTTCACAAAGTGCCTGGCTGAGGTCAGAGCTTACTATATATGACTTTGGTAATTGAGATATTCTCATATTTGGATAACCTGTTAATACAGGCATCTCAGCAGACCCTCTTGACTCATCTTAGCTTCACCTTCTTTCTTCTTCAGAGTCTGGGGCTCACAATCAACCTAAAAAAGTCCATGATGGGCCCAACATATGACCTGTTTTTCTCTGGCTGCAGATTAGACACCAGACTAATGCAGGCCTTTCTACCTGATTAGACACCAGACTAATGCAGGCCTTTCTACCTGCAGAGCACAAAACCGCTCCATGTACTTCCATGTACTTCCATTCTCTTATACATCTTCAGTACTCTGAGAATTTATTTTGCTGTACAAGTTTGTGGTTCATGGCCACAACTATATCCATGATCCCCTTTCCCAGACTCCATATGAGGAAGATTGAATGATGCCTGAAATCCACTTGGTCACAACATTCCCATTCCCTAGACACACTACACCTCTTCTATCTTGCTTAAAAAAGCAAATCCTTTCACAAATGTAGCTCAACCTAGCTTGTCATTTGAGTGTAGACACCACAAAAGGAATTGCACACACATGCATCAGATGATGGCATGTGGAGCATGGTTGGGCAACCTGAGAGCTCAGGGTCAATGACCACCAAATCTAAAATCTCAGCACATAAATAAAAAGGAGAT